>NC_038046.1:44909951-44914951 GCF_002211085.1 Panicum hallii | reverse complement strand
ACGAGATGATGGGCCAGAGAAAAGTTTGATAGGAAAGGAAGGCGACAGTTAAATAAAAAAAAAAGAAAGGGAAGATGATACTGATATAAGAGTACTGCTCTTTGCCCTAAGATTACGATCAGTCACTTTTTATGTTTCAATCAGGTCCTCACTTCTTATTAAGGTTTTCGTGACCGACACCTAGTTCTTTCCACATCACTCCACTGTTTGAGCAATTTCCACTCTCCTTCCTGGTCAAACCTATCAAAACCTTCGTTCAAGAACTCATTCCAGCCCATGCCTTCTCTGACTACTCCTTTCACTTTTTTTTTAAGGGTATTTATTTGGAACAACTTCAAATACTTCTCGCACTTGTCAAGCCATTCCCTCGTTCTCCCCTCCATTAAACATAGGAAATTCAAGTTTAGGAGTGGGCAAGTGTTGGTGGTTGAAGGGTTGCGGTCTTTGTTGAGCTGTATTTGGAACAAGGGTAATTCTTCCAATTTTCCATCTTTCTACAAAGTATAGGCACCAGCTATACTTTATGACCTAGAGTTTAGATAGTAAACTTTTCTACTGGCACTAGGGGAAGTTTAGCCATTTGGCAGAAAACCAGTAGTTTACTGGTAAATGGAGAAATTGAACCAGAGCACTGGCAGCTCTTATAAAATCGATCTATACTAGACGAGATGCCCGTGCCTTTAAACTAGCTGCCAGAACGAGTTCAAGAGATGAGGATCCAGGTAGTGAAGTGACCTGAGGGGAAAGAATCAAACCATTCACTTGTGAAACTGCTAAGAAGAATAGCTAGTCTTTGGATGGGAGTCCGAGTTCAAAGAGTAAGGGATCGGTGAGATTATTTGATACCGGGATAAAGAGATGAAATGGAAAGAAGAAAGAAGTATGAAGTGTTTTTTGGTGTTTGGTATTGATGGAGACAGAATCGAAAGATTCACTCTCTCCTAATAATGAACTGAATGTAGTCCCTTCCCTCTTCTTAGAATCTCGCCCCCCCTGAGAATGACCGTAGTGAATGCTTCTGGGTTTACATCGTTGGCTCCGACTTGAACGGATGAATGAAATGGGAATGATGAAAGCAGCACCTCGGGACAAGCATATCTTGCCTCACCTATATAATGGGTACTTTTCACCCGCCTCTTCGGTCTTACCCGTCGTACCATCAAGATCCAGAACAAGCAGGATAGTCAATCCACCACTTAGGAGAGTAACCTGTAGAAGAGCCCAGGATCTCATTAAATGCATTGGAAGGGGACCGGATCAGAAACTCTCAAACTGAAGGGGAAGTTAAAGAAAAAATCAATTACAATCCTTAGGTAGCAACATTAGTTTTCTAGACATTCAAGTGGCTAAATTGAACAAGCTCCTCATCACCAGAACCTTGCCCATGATCATCACAGTTGCTAATGGACAAAAGATGACTAGTGAAGGAAAATGTCTAGGGATAAAGTGGGGCAGGGGCATAACTTTGAATTCTATTTGAGAGTGATTGAACTAGGGTCCTATGACATACATGGTTTTGGGCATGGATTGGCTGAGAACCTTAAGTCCATTTACATTAGATGTGAACACTTACACCTTGAAGTGGGGGTAAAGTAAGTGAAATTGGAAGGAGTGAGGACAGAAATGTCCAGCCAGAATGAAACAGAAGAAAAGGAAGTAGGAGAAGTGAACGGAAGCAGGGGAAGGCGAAAAGGGATTACTTAACCACGTAACTATACCCACTCGGGATAGGTGTGAACGCATTCACACAATCCGGGATGAATAAAAGGAATATCTCTATCGTATTAATAGCTCGTCTCGTATTGATGGATAAAGATGCGAACCCTTTGCCGAGGAATAAGAGTGCTCTTGGGATCCAGCTGCTTTCAAATCTCTATACTTTACTACAACTAGATTTCACAAAGGAGAGGTGGGAGCCGTTCTTGGGATTTCCGTTATAAGGCTTGGTAACTACGGTCATATACGCTATAGATATTATAAAAGGGCGGTTCTTAGGTCAAGCTTATTGGAGACCGGAACCAATACCACCCCGATACTTGTATCTCGATACGCATTTCTGGAAACAGGCACTGCACTGTAGCACCTGCCAAAGCGCTACCCTGAGATCGGACTCTCAGGGTAGTAAGACATCCCGACGGGATGCCCCGTCCGAAGGCAAGTATTTTGGACAAGTATTTAGGAAAGGCAGGTATGTTTATAGTCTTCGATTAGGTTAATCAACCCGGAACGATAGTGGAGGCGAGCCCGGATCCAGAGATTGATTATGAGATAAGGTAACTAAAAGAGGGAACAGGTAGGAAAGCAAGAGGGAGGAAAACAAGAGGTAGGAAAGCAAGGATCCATGATGTGGATGTGCCTTTTGGGATCCGTCATATTCTTATCTTTGGGATAGGAGCAGCCAAATCGCTACCCGCTAAATCAAAATGTGCTTAGCCGCTATTTAACCCGTCAAAGGGGGAAGACAGGGTTTCATTCAGAGATGGAGGAAAGAAAGAGGTAAAGATACTAGCTTTTAAGAATTACTGATTCTGGCTTGCCCAAGAGGTCAGATACTGATAAAGGTTATGGATAGTGAATAACTACTTAGGAATAGGCAAATACTCCGGATAGATAGGCAAGAACTATTCCTTATCCATAGTCAAATACAGCTTACGCATAGTTTACGACATCTCCGAAAGAGAACAGAGATAACTACTTAGACTGGTGCTATCAACTACTTGAACTCTATTACAGTAAAAATGGAAGAAGTAACTACTTATGATTATGACATACCTCTTTCAGTAGCATCTACTACTTCTGATATTAGACTTTACTTGAGGGCGGCAAAAGGGATTTAGGAAACTAAAGGATAGTTATTTAAAGTATAATACTCTAGAAAGGGAATATGCGCAGAGAAAAGGGTTTTTCTTTCGCCCAAGGCTTTCCTTAGATGACTAACTTGACTTTTCTTACTTAGACACTGGTGAAACTGCCTTTCCTAAACCAGCTTTCCTAAGCTTTTTTGAGAAACTCTAACTAGTCTTTTTTTTAAAGGTATCTCCGTAAGGTATCCTATCTATTACTACTGGTATTGTAAGAACTGCTAGGCCCTTTAGATCTATATCTATCTTACTATCGAAAAGTGCTTCTACTCCTAATAAGCAAATTCGCTATTTTCGTATCATTCCTTCCATGCTCAAGGGCTATTGGGCATTCTCCTAACAGTACTAGGGTATTTAATACAATGATAGAAGTATTAGGATTAAGACTAAAAAGAATACCATTCATACCGAACTATCCTGAATAAGGTGGATTGGCTAAGGAGGCGGAAGTTCCCTGAGAATAGGTCCCGGTCAACCCCAATCCCTCATTCTGAGAATAGTGAGAAAAGCAGTTACTTTATCGTCTAAATGTCGGAAAAATGGATCCTATCCTCCAGTAAGAAAATTCCATAAGATAAAGCCTGCCAGTTGTAGTTCCCGGTGAATATGGATAGTAGTCTAATTCCCGGCCCGCATTGCCAACTTTTCCCGCCATTGTATAATTTTTTTCCGCAAGTGCACTAATTTTTTATTCCAAATATGCAATTTCCTGCTTTTCTGTACTTCACTTCTGGTAAGTATCATCGGTCTTATGGAAAGAGAAGGCATATAATCGATTCTTTGACCGGCTTTGCCAAGGCAACTAGTCTTTCTCTTGATGCAGAGAAGAGTCATTATTGCACATGAATTTTCCTTTCAACATTCCTTTTCATACAAGTAGACTGTTTTCTTGTTCATGAATCAGCTGCTAGTCTTAGTGTTACAGAATTCCCTGCACATGAACTCGAAGGGGTTGTCCCTAAGGGGATAGCTTTCACTAAAGAGTCAGAGGGAACCGGTCTTGCATAGATATTTTGGGATTGCCTAAACATGATAGTTACATTTTGAATTAGTCAATTCGAGTGCTGGGGATACGAACTATATCCCATAGTTCGTATTGGGAGAAATCCCTATCTTCTCTCGCTACTTGCCTATTGACAGAAGTCATCTCCGAAAAAGCAGCTGTTCGTGCTCAACTCGCTTTGTTTGTTGATGTCACAAGGGCAGTCCTCTTCCCTCAACCCTTCAACTTCAACTGAAAGAGCACCAACTCCTGCTTCTCAACCAACTCAACTCGGCACTGTTAAATATCTAACTTCAAGCCTTCTGTCTCATCTCGCTCCTTAATTCAATTGGTACTGAAGAAAACACATATATAGTGTACTGCAGAAAACTCATACATATATAATGTTTTTTATTTTCTTGCTGATCAAGAGGTGCCGCCTCCCCACACACCTCCTCACTTTATCCGCCCCCCAGGTATCAAGCCACGAAAACGATTTCAGCATCCTCTTCCTTTCTTTGAATGAACCTTGTCAAGGCGCGAACCAACTGGGAGTTGGCGGCTAAGGCCAAGCGTTCAAAAAAAAAGAATTAAGTAAGTTTTTATTTTTCTTTATATCAAAGAGAAAATTTTGGAGATCTGGTAAAGAGAATTCGTAAATTTCTAAATCGTGACATATGGAATCAATATCAGATTCCATCCTGCCCTGATTGAAGACATTGTAGCATGAAAAGGAGATTTTCATCAAGAAGTGACGTTTTCCAACGTCCTTCTTGTATTGCTGTAGCATTTCCGCCTTTATTTCCCTTATACATAGGTGGCGTTGCTGTTCGAAATGTTCCTTTTCGATATCCCGAAATGTCTGGTTAACGGATTGTTCCCCTGTCCCTGTGGACATACTTGTGTCCTCCATGAGGACATCAATCTCCCCTGTGCTTTCTTTAAAGGAGGAATATGAAACCATAGCTCCGGGGGAATCCGGAAGTTGTGGAGGACTTACACAGAAACCCACATTGGAGAGAGAGGGACTGAAGTCCCCAACGAAACAGGGTGTCAGGCTTCCCACGACAAGGCCAATAATAGCATAAAGGATAGAGCTTATTTGCCATAGCAAAAAGCACCGAGTAGCTGTTAATAGAACTAGAAGAGGTAGGCAT
>NC_038046.1:44773881-44892451 GCF_002211085.1 Panicum hallii | reverse complement strand
TCAACAAAACAAGACTGAGTATACTAATACTCAGCAAGACTTACCCGGAATTGGGTATATCTTAGCCATAACTAGACTCATGATGGCTTTTAGCTTTGGGTAGGGTTTTCAGCTGAAAAGCAACAAAGAGTAGATCCTTATTTTCAATTTTTAGCTTTCAGGTTTCTAGTTGTTTAACCATTCTAGGTAAGCACCTATAGCTATCCAACCATGGTAGAATCTTTACTCAAACATCATCTTTAATAATCACATAATTGCTCTTGTTACTCTATGTGATAAAGGGGATAAGCAGTCTCATACATCGTGAGAGGCGGACGATTCTGAATCGAGATTCAACCCTTGCAAGGTAAACCTAACACACACGCTTGGAACACCACAGGGTGGTTCCGAAGCAACCGTTTGCCTTTCATTCCGACTCGTGGATCAGTGCCACCACAAGCGACTGCAGGTCATACGCACTACAAAAGTGCAGGACGTACGTCTGTAGCGCGACTACAAAACCCGTACTCCTGGTTGCCCAGCAACACATATGCCTACACGTCGAACAAAGTAACCAAAAGAAGCAAATACATGTGGTGGGGGGGTATGTCCACTCCTCGGGCCGATTGGTTACTAGGCTTACCGCTTACCATATTTCACGGCATGTGGCTAGTACTTTCAAACGCTTAGCCACCGCTACCACACACTGCGACCTTAACAAATTCATCAACACAGACGGGGTATCATCTTGACCATGATACCTCATAAAACTCCGTCCGGCATCCTTATAGTGACAACAGGAATGTAAACATTACAATGCCTATATCGCGCGAGTGACAGGAAATCACTCGACTTCTACCGGTCTTATAAGCAAAGCAGCTAATCGGACTCCAGTTCTAGTGTTCATTACATTGGTTCCTAGAGTAATGCAACTAAGTTTCCAAACAACTCCTAAGAACCTAATGCATAAAGAGATATAAATATAAGTAATATAAGTTGCAGTGTAATAAGATAGGGGTTATGTCCGGGGCTTGCCTTCGCTGGTGGGGTTGGGGTTAGTCAAAATATTTTCTTCCGAACCTTGGTTCGGGGCTTCAGAGAAATCTGTAACAAGAGTCCCGGGGTCTTCCGAATAAACTTCTTCTTGTTCCGGGATCAGTTGATAATTCCCGTCAGCGAGCGTGGTCGAGTCTATATGAGATGCAGAGTTATAAATCATGGAATACATTTATTTTATATTTAACTCACAATAAAGTTGCAATCTAACTTAAAGAAAATTACATTACGATGACAATCTTACTACCCCGTACTGGGCAGTCATTTATCGAGTACTAATTAAGCTAATTAGTCTCGTTAGGCAGCCGGGGTGGGTTACCCTAAACATCCAATTTAATTTTTATTAGGTAGTGTATCTGATTACCCTAAGTACATTACACATACTTAGTAATTCCTATTTATCTTATTGTTTAAACTTTGTAATTAACTTTAGGTTATTACTTAATTATGGGTAACTTGAATTAATTAACCAAATATTAAATTAAGATAAATAATTAATATTTATGAAAATTATCATGGGTGGGTTTTATTGTAATTTTACTCTAAAGGTTCTAAGCCACAAACTAATTAAGGTTAACATTAAAATTTTAAGATATAATTATAATTGGAATTTTATACTAAAACTAGGGTTTTTATACAACAATTAGGGTTCACAATTTAAGAACATCATAAACTACTTAATTCTAGTATTCTAGAAAAGTTCCATAAATTTTCATGCATTCCAATGATTATTTATGACTTATCTTGCAATCTAAGTTTAAAACTTATAACTTAAGTTATATTAAGTTTCTGCTTCTCAAATTTTTATGTTATATCACACTCATAAAGACCAGACTATAGTAAAAATTTCATCCCTAAATATGCATAGATACTTCTGAAATTAAATTACCAAGCTTTTACTAACTTATAACAAAAGTAACCAATTACTTTAGCTATAGAGCTGACCTAGGCCTCAAAAATTTACATAGAGCTACTTACATTACCTACAATACATGCTCCAAAAACTAACAGCAACAGGGCAAAGGATCACAAGATTTAATTAATGCATCCTTTTACTAGCATTTAAAATACAGAACAAACTATGTACTTTCATGGCATGGTGATAAAATAAAAGTTACAGAGCTTATTATAAGGTTTCTAACCCAACCAATTTCACATTTTTCTGATTTTTCTACTGTTTTCTATGCATTTTCAAAGTTCACAGCAAAGATCTCAAGTAAGATTTACAAAACAGCCCTTAGCTTTAGCACAAAACCCCCTGGAACTTTACTGTCTTCTCCGTTGGAGTCCCTGGCCGCAGTCAAAGAGGGGCGGCGGCATTTGACCGGCCAAATCCGGGATGCTCGGGTCGCAATGGTGGGGAAGAAGAGGGGGATTAGCGAGAGGGGATCGAGGGCTACCTCGGGAGGGGTTCAATTTGGCTTCTAGGGGCGTGTAGAAGTTTGCCCGCGGAGAACAGATGGCCGGCGGCGGGGCAAAGCTCGACGGCGGCGCTCCGGGCAAGTAGGGCGGCCCGGGTTTGGTCCAATAGCTTCAGGGGACTAAGGGGCAGCTTCTCGGAGTGGTGGTTCGGGCGGAGAAGGGTTGCAGGAGCGGGCCCGCGGTGGCGCCGAGCTCGTCGGTGTCACAGAGGTAATGGCGACGGCGTTCCGGGGGCTAGGGCGAGGAGCTGGCGAGTGGATGGCTAGAATAGGTCGAGGAGCTCCCAGGGTGCTGATGCGCGCGCAACATAGGAGTTGGGCGCTCGGTGTGGAGCTGGCCACGGCGGCAGCTCGGTGGCGACCGCACGGCGGCGGCGTGTGCGTGTCAAGCGCGGAAGAGGGCAGGGAAAAAGAGGAGCCGAGGTGGGGAAAGGTAGAGGGCGACGCGTGGGAGAGAAATGTAGCTGGATGTGGCGCTCGGGAGGCTGCGCCGGCGGTGGGCGGCGGCAGCAGGAGCAGAGCAGAGGAAAAGCAGCGCAGGCAGAGGAAGAAGAAGCAGCAGGTGTCAGCCGGACTGATTTGCAATTTTTGAAATTTCCAGGGACTCCTCTGTAATCTAAAATTTTCCTACTGCTACAAAGGCCAAATGGAAAAGTGCTCAACATGAAAGTTGTAGAGTTTTTCAAACTCTACATCTTTGCTTTAAGTCTTGGGTTTGAAATCTTAAAGGGTACAGTTTTATTTGGAGAATTTGAACACAATTCAAATTTTAACCTTTATGTGTTAATTAAAACAAAATGCCCTAATGTTTGGGGTCCTTTTTGTAATTCTTTCTGCAGTAATCATGACTAGCTCTTTTTACACTTTAGTCCTTAGGTAAAACTGAGTTTTACTTTTATCTTTTACCATTTCACATGTAAATCCTGATATGTTTATAATAATTACATAAAGGTCCTTAATCTCATATTAAGCCTATTTCCCTTAGTGTTTACTTATCTTTTGCTCTTTTTCTTTTGGATAGCCAACTGAAATTTTTACACTTATGCACATTTTCACACACTTGCATATAAAATTCATAATTTACAAATATACCCTTACTGCGTTGTACAGGTTGTATATACTATATTCTGCTTACATATATTATATCCAAACTTAACATTTAACTATCTACTACCTGGATATTACAGCCTTCCCTCCTTAAAAGAATCTCGTCCCGAGATTCCGAAGCTGAGCAGAAATGGATAATTTAGATTTGGGGATTGGCTTGTAGGAAATCTGGAAAATTCCGTTGAAGATAAGACTCAGTTTCCCAAGTCGCTTCTTCTTCGGTGTGATGATCCCATAAGATCTTGTACATCTTAACTGCCCTTCTTCTGGTGAATCTTTCCTTAGTATCCAGAATTCGAAGAGGTTGCTCGATGTACGACAAATCAGGTTTTATCTCAAGGGTACTTGTCTCAACGATTTCTGTGGGTACTTTGACACACTTCTTAAGTTGAGAGATGTGAAAGACATTGTGAATAGCTGCCCATTGAGATGGAAGACGAAGTTTGTAAGCCACTGGGCCACAATCATCAAGAATTTCAAAGGGTCCGACATACCGAGGTGCTAACTTTCCTTTTATGCCGAAACGTTGGACACCTTTGGTAGGTGATACTCGGAGATAGACAAAATCTCCTATCTGGAATTGTAGAGGTTTCCTCCTCTTATCTGCATAGCTCTTTTGTTTGGACTGAGCGGTTTTAAGATTAGATTGAATAACCTTAACCTTGTCTTCAGCTTCAACAACTAGGTCTGGTCCGAAGACTTTGCGTTCACCGGTCTCTGACCAACTCAAAGGAGTTCGGCATCTACGACCATATAACGCTTCAAAAGGAGCCATTTGAAGACTAGCTTGGTAACTGTTGTTGTAGGCAAATTCAGCTAGACCAAGACACTTGTCCCAACTTGTACCATAATGAATAATACAAGCTCGAAGCATGTCTTCAAGAATTTGGTTAACTCGCTCAGTTTGCCCATCAGTCTGAGGGTGATATGCAGAGCTTCGAATTAATTTAGTCCCTAGAGCTGATTGCAATTGCTCCCAGAATCGTGCGATAAATTGGGGCCCACGATCAGATATGATAGTTTTCGGAACCCCATGCAATCGAACGATTTGTTCCAGATAGACTTCGGCATACTTCTTAGCAGAGTAAGTGGTATGCACCGGAAGAAAATGAGCTGTTTTTGTGAGTCTATCGATGATTACCCATATGGAGTCATGTTTTTGAGATGTGTTGGGAAGACCGACAATGAAATCCATACTAATGTCTTCCCATTTCCATGACGGTATGGGTAATGGCTGAAGTGTACCAGAAGCCTTGAGATGACTGGCTTTGACTCTCTGGCATGTATCGCACTCAGACACATATTTGGCAATTTCTCTCTTCATTCTGGTCCACCAAAAATGTTGCCGAAGATCGTGATACATCTTGGTGCTACCAGGATGAATAGAGAATTTGGACAAATGTGCTTCGTCGAGGATTTGCTTACGAAGCTGATGATCCTTAGGTACAACAAGTCGATCGTTGAACCATAGGACTCCTTGACGATCAGTGTGAAAACACCGATACTTAGCTTCTCCCTGGGATAGCTTGGATTTAATAATTTTGACACCCTCATCATGTAGTTGCGACATGACGATCTTATCCCGCAAAGTAGACTCAACGGAGATCAAATTTAAACTATCTTGGGGAATAATCTCCAAATTGAGTCTCTGCATTTGATGGCAAAGAGTGTCATTAAAAGTGGACATGGTTAAACAATAACAATGTGACTTGCGGCTAAGTGCATCCGCAACCACATTAGCTTTGCCCGGATGATAATGTACCTCAAGGTCATAATCCTTGATTAACTCCAACCAACGCCTTTGCCTCATATTTAAATCAGCCTGAGTGAAAATATACTTGAGGCTCTTATGGTCAGTGTAAATGTTACACTTAGCGCCCATAAGATGATGTCTCCAGATCTTGAGAGCATGTATAACTGCTGCCAATTCAAGATCATGTGTTGGATAATTTTGCTCATGAGTCCGGAGTGCTCGGGATGCATAAGCAATAACCCGGTTGTTTTGCATAAGAACACAACCAAGGCCAATTCCAGAAGCGTCGCAGTAGACATCAAAAGGCTGGTTATTATCTGGTTGAGCTAGTACTGGAGCAGTCGTCAGAAGTTTTCTCAAAGTGTGAAATGCTTCCTCACACTTCTCGTCCCAACGGAACTTAACTTCTTTCTTGAGTAGCTCAGTCATGGGTTTAGCTATCTTGGAGAAGTCTGGAATGAATCGGCGATAGTATCCTGCCAATCCAAGGAAACTTCGTATTTGATGGACTGAAGTGGGAGGATTCCAGTCCATAACTTCTTGAACTTTGGTTGGATCAACTGATATGCCTTGACTGGAGATAGTATGTCCCAAAAATTTCACACTATCCAGCCAGAATTCACATTTTGAAAATTTGGCATAGAGGCGATGATCCCGTAATCGTTGAAGAACGACACGCAAATGGTTAGCATGGTCTTCTTTGGTTCTGGAGTAGATCAGAATATCATCGATGAAGACCACGACGAATTTATCGAGCTCCGGCATAAATACGGAATTCATGAGATACATGAAATATGCCGGTGCATTTGTGAGTCCAAACGACATAACCAGATATTCATAAAGCCCATATCTGGTTGAGAAGGCCGTTTTTGGAATGTCGCTAGGCCTAATCTTGATTTGATGATAACCAGAGCGTAAGTCGATTTTAGAAAAGACCTTTGCTCCAGCTAATTGATCAAACAAAATATCAATGCGGGGAAGAGGATACTTATTTTTGATGGTAACCGCATTGAGTGGACGGTAGTCGACACATAATCTCAGGCTATCGTCTTTCTTCTTGACAAAGAGAGCAGAACAACCCCAAGGTGAAGCACTGGGGCGAATATAACCTTTATCCAGAAGATCTTGCAACTGAATTTTCAGTTCTGCCAATTCGTTTGGAGGCATACGATACGCCCTTTTTGAAATTGGAGCAGTGCCAGGTTGAAGTTCAATAATGAACTCGATGTCTCTATCTGGTGGCATTCCAGGCAAATCGTCTGGAAAGACATCGGGGTATTCACATACTACCGGAATATCCTTGACTTTGATATCTGTGATAGCATAAGTGCAGGGGTGCAGATACTCTGGCTGAGGCAGATAAAGAGTGGTACTCCCATAGTATGGTGAATTGATTTCAACCATCCGGGAACAGATATCTAACCGGACTTGATGTTGAGTCATCCAGTCTGTCCCAAGTATAATATCGATACCCTCCAAACTTATTAACACCAAATGAGTTTTTATTTCTATACTACCAAACTGAATCGGCACATATCTACTTATTCGATTGGAAGTAGTATTTCCTCCAGGGGTAGTGATCATATATGACCCTTGGATAGGACAAGTTTCAAGTCCTAGTCGGGTTCCACAGTTGTTACTAATAAAACTATGTGTTGCCCCAGAGTCAAATAAAGTAACAACTGGTTGGTGGTGAATAGAAAATGTACCCGACATGACAGGAGCTCCATCTGGAAGTTCTGCAAGAGTGGTGAAGTTAACCCGTCCTTGACGAACTTGCATCACCGGCTTCTTGCCCTTATTCTGGTTTCCCTGGGTGGAGCTCTGCCCTTGATTGGATTTCTTAGGCCGCGGGCAATCTCGGATGAGATGATCCGCACTTCCGCAATTGTAGCAGCGATAGTTGTTGCCTTTTTGTGGTACTTGCGGAATATTTGGCCGTTGGCCAGATTGTTGTGCTTGTTGCGGGGGCATAGGAGGTCTGAACCTTCCTTGCTGCTGAGGCGGCCTAAAAACCAATCTTCCCGTAGGAGCATTGCGTTGTGGTACCCTGGGCGGCGTATTGGAAACAACCCGATACCTCGGTGGTTGAACACTCGAGGGTCCAGCAGGGTTCTTTCGCTTCTTCTCAGCATAATGTGCCACAATACAGTCTTCTTGAGTTAGGGCCATGTTAACCAACTCACTGAAAGTATTTGCCTTCACAAGGTTTAGGCGCTCTTTGAGTTTGGTGTTCAGGCCCCGACGAAAGCGGTCTTGTTTCTTGGTATCATTATCGGCATGATACCCTGCATACTGGCACAGATGATTGAAATTCTGTGCGTATTGCAAAACTGTGTTGGCACCTTGTGTAAGGGCCAGGAACTCGTTAAGTTTTCGCTCCAATAATCCTGCGGGAATATAATGCGCTCTGAAAGCGACCCGGAATTCACCCCATGTGATGACATGCCCTGCAGGTTGCATGGCATAAAAATTGTCCCACCAGATTCTAGCAGCACCACGAAGTTGTTGAGCAGCAAAGGAAGCTTTGCTAGAATCCGCACATGGTATGGTCAGTAGAGCGAACTTTGATTCAATAATATGGAGCCAGGCATCGGCATCCAATGGTTCCTCGGCCTTACTGAAGAAAGGCGGTTGAGTACTGAGGAAATCCTGGTAGCTAGCCACAGGAGGATTACGATCATCCCGGCCTCCTCGGAATTGTTGCTGCTGATTCAGTTGGGCTTGAACCAACATATTAAGTAATTCCGTTTGCCGAGCCATGACTTCGGCAAGGTTGGGAGGAGGTGGTGGTGGTTGCTGAGAACCACTGGCTTGATCAGCCCTGAAACCCTCCGGGGTTCCTCATGTAGCTCCAACCATCTGAAATAAAGGAGATGTCCATTATTAACCATATATCCTTACTCCCAATTTCAGAAGACATAATCAATGCATATATTCCGCAAATCATCTCATCTCAAAATTTAAAGATAATGAACAAGATGATGAAACCGGAAATTATATTACATTGCTAACTCAGATAGTTCTCATATCGCCTGTCGAAAGTTTACTACATAGGCCATCTATGTTACATCAAATGGCGTGAAGTTTGACTACTTAAACTATTACATTCCCTTAGATTACATCTCGAAAGTTGACGATTTTACTAAAAATCGTCGAAATTTCCTACAGAAGACTGACTGCCAGAAAGAGAATGATGGGGACTAAGAACAGGATCCCCATGCTCAGAATCAATCTCAGAGATACCCTCAATCTCCTCGGGGTCTTCTTCTTCTTCTTCAGGTACTATGGGTATAGCGGGAAGTATCGGTTGCTGCTGCAATTCCTCAATGTGAGCTTGGGCATCATCAGCCACAAGTATCAGATCATGAATTTGTGCCTGTAGAAACTCAATAACAGTGTCACGCTGAGTGATAGTATGATCACTCTCATTGATCTGATCTTCACGATGGAGGATTGTCTCATCTCTTGCTGCAATAATTTCATCCTTCTGATTCACCAAAGCTTGTAATTCTTCTATTTGGGTTACTTGATGGTCAGCGTTCCGATAGTGGCTTTGAGCCACACCAGTTATCTGACTCACCCCATGACGCAGTAGCATTTGATAATGATATTGCACATCCATGAACCTGGTAACCATACGGACGGTTTCTTCAGCCAGATCTCCTAGCAGATGACCATGATGGTCTGTCCGAAAATCCCAGTCCGAATTACCCGGGTCTATGGTAGGAAATAACCCAATAGGATATGCAGCAACTTCAATCGGATGTTGATTGCAGAAGAGTTTGATACCTTCTAAAGCAGCAGTTTCAAGAGTATCCACTAGACGATATCCAACCACTTCTACTTCTATGGGAGGCCATAAGGAGCGGAAAGGGTGTTGAGGAATTATCATCTTAACTCTGCAGCGGGGAACTCCTTCTTCCCGATACTCCACCCCATCATACAGAGGAGGCTCTGTATAATGAAACATACTCAAGGATTCCCACAAAAGACGAGGAAACCCTTCCCAATGTAAACCATTGGTGTGAAAGTGCCCCTCCTGATCCCAAAAGGTATTAGCAGGAGCAGCCATCTGCGACAACAATGCAAATGGTAAGATATTTTTACCCTGGTGAGAAAATTTACAAGGTAAAATTGGATTAAGATAGCTGATTCTGATAACAGCAAAGGCTGGAAATCAGATGGATGCCTAAGATACCCAACTAAGATTCTTACTTACCCAAACTAAGAAAAACCAACATGTTGCCCATTTCTTAGGAAGCATTAAACATTCATTTTGGTTGATTAGTGGATTATGCATGCACGCACTAATCGTCCTCTCAACCAAAAATAACTGCCAAGTAATCTTGGTCTTACGTGGTTAGTTACGGTGGCACAATATAAATACGTCTCTCACTATTAACTAGTCGATAAGCCCTATCCGTCCTAGTTTCGAAATCGTGGTTAGTGTACCTGCAGAAAACCACAATGCATATATATATATAACCAATGAACCTTTCATGCCAGCATGTCATGAAAGCGTCCCCATACATTACTGTTCACTATAGAAACAGCATCTGTACAATTACCGCCGTACAGACAACGTTAGCATACGTTATTGGATAACGTATTCACGGGGTACCGCAAAATGCGGGGGTATGAACAGCGATCGCCATACCCTGCGCCGAACCATATACCACCAATGTAGTCAACCGAGGTTGGTACATTGGCAGCATCTCAAGTAGGCCACTGCTTGAGAAACAGCGTTCGGTTCGCATCACCGACAGGAAGGCCAAGCTCCCTCAGTTGGCTGAGGATTCTTACCTTCTTACCTCACGATCGAAGATGTCGTTACAGAAAGTAAGGTTGGGTTGTGCATAAATTTAAGTTTCAACAGAAAAGTAATGCTGGAAGTCAGAATTATATATATATCTATTACAGCCACCTTTAATTCCCATAATAATATTACCCTAGGGCTTACGTACTATACATAATCCTTAACGAACCAACGTAGTTCGCAAATACTTTAATTAATGAAATTTTATACTAAAATTACTTTTTAAGGCTAATTATATCTCCAGGGTACACTTGTTAGCTCTGATACCAGCTGTGGCAGAACCAACCTGAATTATACCGACTCAAGTACGCTAGTCCTCACTGGAGGGCTACCTCGCACTTCAAACGGTATAATACTATTGGTCTGTCGGGTAACGTCCCGATAAACCACCGACCTCAGGATCCAACAAGGTACCTCACACGAAGGTGAGTCCAGAGATATAATGCCAAAATAATTTACACCACAGGCAGTTATATTACAAAAATGTACAAAATAACATTTGTCTTTACTGAGTAGAGTTTATTACAACACAAGTTCAAGTTTCTAGTTTAAGCAGCGGAATTTGAAAAGCGGAGTTAATATACACGGCGTCATTACAGACATTATGCTAGCCCTTGGCATAATATCACTCGGCGGGGTCTGTGTTGGCCGGGGACGGATCCCATTCCACGGACCAACCATCAGGCAAAGGGTAAGGCCATGGTGTAATGAACGCTGGCTCATCAGAAGGGTTACCTGAAGTAAATCAACAAAACAAGACTGAGTATACTAATACTCAGCAAGACTTACCCGGAATTGGGTATATCTTAGCCCATAACTAGACTCATGATGGCTTTTAGCTTTGGGTAGGGTTTTCAGCTGAAAAGCAACAAAGAGTAGATCCTTATTTTCAATTTTTAGCTTTCAGGTTCTAGTTGTTTAACCATTCTAGGTAAGCACCTATAGCTATCCAACCATGGTAGAATCTTTACTCAAACATCATCTTTAATAATCACATAATTGCTCTTGTTACTCTATGTGATAAAGGGGATAAGCAGTCTCATACATCGTGAGAGGCGGACGATTCTGAATCGAGATTCAACCCTTGCAAGGTAAACCTAACACACACACTTGGAACACCACAGGGTGGTTCCGAAGCAACCGTTTGCCTTTCATTCCGACTCGTGGATCAGTGCCACCACAAGCGACTGCAGGTCATACGTACTACAAAAGTGCAGGACGTACGTCTGTAGCGCGACTACAAAACCCGTACTCCTGGTTGCCCAGCAACACATATGCCTACACGTCGAACAAAGTAACCAAAAGAAGCAAATACATGTGGTGGGGGGGTATGTCCACTCCTCGGGCCGATTGGTTACTAGGCTTACCGCTTACCATATTTCACGGCATGTGGCTAGTACTTTCAAACGCTTAGCCACCGCTACCACACACTGCGACCTTAACAAATTCATCAACACAGACGGGGTATCATCTTGACCATGATACCTCATAAAACTCCCGTCCGGCATCCTTATAGTGACAACAGGAATGTAAACATTACAATGCCTATATCGCGCGAGTGACAGGAAATCACTCGACTTCTACCGGTCTTATAAGCAAAGCAGCTAATCGGACTCCAGTTCTAGTGTTCATTACATTGGTTCCTAGAGTAATGCAACTAAGTTTCCAAACAACTCCTAAGAACCTAATGCATAAAGAGATATAAATATAAGTAATATAAGTTGCAGTGTAATAAGATAGGGGTTATGTCCGGGGCTTGCCTTCGCTGGTGGGGTTGGGGTTAGTCAAAATATTTTCTTCCGAACCTTGGTTCGGGGCTTCAGAGAAATCTGTAACAAGAGTCCCGGGGTCTTCCGAATAAACTTCTTCTTGTTCCGGGATCAGTTGATAATTCCCGTCAGCGAGCGTGGTCGAGTCTATATGAGATGCAGAGTTATAAATCATGGAATACATTTATTTTATATTTAACTCACAATAAAGTTGCAATCTAACTTAAAGAAAATTACATTACGATGACAATCTTACTACCCCGTACTGGGCAGTCATTTATCGAGTACTAATTAAGCTAATTAGTCTCGTTAGGCAGCCGGGGTGGGTTACCCTAAACATCCAATTTAATTTTTATTAGGTAGTGTATCTGATTACCCTAAGTACATTACACATACTTAGTAATTCCTATTTATCTTATTGTTAAACTTTGTAATTAACTTTAGGTTATTACTTAATTATGGGTAACTTGAATTAATTAACCAAATATTAAATTAAGATAAATAATTAATATTTATGAAAATTATCATGGGTGGGTTTTATTGTAATTTTACTCTAAAGGTTCTAAGCCACAAAACTAATTAAGGTTAACATTAAAATTTTAAGATATAATTATAATTGGAATTTTATACTAAAACTAGGGTTTTTATACAACAATTAGGGTTCACAATTTAAGAACATCATAAACTACTTAATTCTAGTATTCTAGAAAAGTTCCATAAATTTTCATGCATTCCAATGATTATTTATGACTTATCTTGCAATCTAAGTTTAAAACTTATAACTTAAGTTATATTAAGTTTCTGCTTCTCAAATTTTTATGTTATATCACACTCATAAAGACCAGACTATAGTAAAAATTTCATCCCTAAATATGCATAGATACTTCTGAAATTAAATTACCAAGCTTTTACTAACTTATAACAAAAGTAACCAATTACTTTAGCTATAGAGCTGACCTAGGCCTCAAAAATTTACATAGAGCTACTTACATTACCTACAATACATGCTCCAAAAACTAACAGCAACAGGGCAAAGGATCACAAGATTTAATTAATGCATCCTTTTACTAGCATTTAAAATACAGAACAAACTATGTACTTTCATGGCATGGTGATAAAATAAAAGTTACAGAGCTTATTATAAGGTTTCTAACCCAACCAATTTCACATTTTTCTGATTTTTCTACTGTTTTCTATGCATTTTCAAAGTTCACAGCAAAGATCTCAAGTAAGATTTACAAAACAGCCCTTAGCTTTAGCACAAAACCCCCTGGAACTTTACTGTCTTCTCCGTTGGAGTCCCTGGCCGCAGTCAAAGAGGGGCGGCGGCATTTGACCGGCCAAATCCGGGATGCTCGGGTCGCAATGGTGGGGAAGAAGAGGGGGATTAGCGAGAGGGGATCGAGGGCTACCTCGGGAGGGGTTCAATTTGGCTTCTAGGGGCGTGTAGAAGTTTGCCCGCGGAGAACAGATGGCCGGCGGCGGGGCAAAGCTCGACGGCGGCGCTCCGGGCAAGTAGGGCGGCCCGGGTTTGGTCCAATAGCTTCAGGGGACTAAGGGGCAGCTTCTCGGAGTGGTGGTTCGGGCGGAGAAGGGTTGCAGGAGCGGGCCCGCGGTGGCGCCGAGCTCGTCGGTGTCACAGAGGTAATGGCGACGGCGTTCCGGGGGCTAGGGCGAGGAGCTGGCGAGTGGATGGCTAGAATAGGTCGAGGAGCTCCCAGGGGTGCTGATGCGCGCGCAACATAGGAGTTGGGCGCTCGGTGTGGAGCTGGCCACGGCGGCAGCTCGGTGGCGACCGCACGGCGGCGGCGTGTGCGTGTCAAGCGCGGAAGAGGGCAGGGAAAAAGAGGAGCCGAGGTGGGAAAGGTAGAGGGCGACGCGTGGGAGAGAAATGTAGCTGGATGTGGCGCTCGGGAGGCTGCGCCGGCGGTGGGCGGCGGCAGCAGGAGCAGAGCAGAGGAAAAGCAGCGCAGGCAGAGGAAGAAGAAGCAGCAGGTGTCAGCCGGACTGATTTGCAATTTTTGAAATTTCCAGGGACTCCTCTGTAATCTAAAATTTTCCTACTGCTACAAAGGTCAAATGGAAAAGTGCTCAACATGAAAGTTGTAGAGTTTTTCAAACTCTACATCTTTGCTTTAAGTCTTGGGTTTGAAATCTTAAAGGGTACAGTTTTATTTGGAGAATTTGAACACAATTCAAATTTTAACCTTTATGTGTTAATTAAAACAAAATGCCCTAATGTTTGGGGTCCTTTTTGTAATTCTTTCTGCAGTAATCATGACTAGCTCTTTTTACACTTTAGTCCTTAGGTAAAACTGAGTTTTACTTTTATCTTTTACCATTTCACATGTAAATCCTGATATGTTTATAATAATTACATAAAGGTCCTTAATCTCATATTAAGCCTATTTCCCTTAGTGTTTACTTATCTTTTGCTCTTTTTCTTTTGGATAGCCAACTGAAATTTTTACACTTATGCACATTTTCACACACTTGCATATAAAATTCATAATTTACAAATATACCCTTACTGCGTTGTACAGGTTGTATATACTATATTCTGCTTACATATATTATATCCAAACTTAACATTTAACTATCTACTACCTGGATATTACATAAATCTACCCCATCAAGAGCACCTTCAGGTGAAAATCCCTTCCACCTGACACCATAGCTGCGAGTCCTTTCGAAAGAGCCGATGAGATCGGCTTCAAACTGAGTCTTGATTTCATCGTACTTCTGCTTATGTTCAGCAGAGAGTTCTTCGTAAGTGATCGGATCGTCCCTTGACATCCTGCCGACCACTACTGACAGAGCCGACGAAGATGACGAAGTCGATGAAGAAGATGCAAACGCCGATGACGAAATCGATGAAGACGGTCCCACTGGGCGTGCCAGAATGTGTTGTCGATCGAAACCCACCGGCAAGCAACGATAGGCAACACGAGGAGCCGGGAGGCTTCCGGGACGGCTGGCGGGCCCCGGTCCCTCGGTCAACGGCCCAGCGATCTGGTGCACACCCTGGCTTGGAGTCGCTAGGCGTGCCACCTGATCCTGTACCTGATCAGGAAGGTGTGATTCGTGAAATTCCTGTAAGCACAGACACTTGTAAAGGTTAGTCCGAGCCGTGATCGGCTCATCACTCCTCCCCGGTATCGGCTGTAATGAGCCGATTGCATCAATACCGGATCGGACCTTCGGGTTAAATAACGTATGTAAACAATAATGTGATGAAACTTGCTTTATAGATATCGATCTAATCCAATCCACGATAACTAAGCCCTCACTACACGACCGGAACATCCTACACATGATTGAGCCTAACGAATACGCAAAGCATCAAGACAAACAACCTAAACAGGGACCCTAAAAACAGCTAAAGAGCCGATTCCTAAGGAATCCTCTACCTAGGCTAGGATCCGATACTAACATACTGCCGGAACTTTCAACCCGTTTGCAAGGCCTAATCATGCACATATCGAGCTAAATCCCTAATAAATAGAAACTAGCCATAACAGATTAGATCTATCAACATAAACAAAGCAAGGTGCGACCATTGCATCCATAGTCAGGAACAATGATCGCGGAGCGCGCAAGAACAATGAGCAGAACATGATCATGATACAAATAGAATAACACTACTCTATGCGTGCTATGATAACTAGTGCTACTCGGAACGAGCAACACATGAAGTAAACGGGCAAGAGCAATGCGCCCCCGATCACGCGAAGCGTGATCGGGGGGCCACATGGCACTTACCCGATGGAAAACCCTGGAACAGGGGAGGCGATGCGCCATGAGTTGTTGATGAATGAATCTCTCTTTCTTGTTTATTCATGGTACATATTTATAGTCCGTAGACTTGCCCTCTTTAACTAACCCTAATCAAACACAACACGAATCCTAACTGCCTAAACCTGTGTTTACACGGCCTTACTGTTCCCAAACACTTGTACGGGAACCGATCTGTAATCGCGCCGAAACCTTCTCCTAGGCCCATCTTGCTCCTTGGCCCACTTCTGGCCCGTCCAGAATATGGTGATAACAATATTACAGTGAGGTCCTTGTATTTTTGGAGAATCACAAACTGGTCCTTGTCTTCCTCCTCCAGCCTGACCTCCTCTGTTTCTCCGCCCGCGGGCCGCCGCCGCTCTGCCGGCCATGTGCCGCGCCCCCGCCGCCCCAGCGCCGCTCTGCACCAGTCCACGTGCCCTCCCCTGCCTCGCAACCGCCTTCCCAACCCCGCGCTGGCCCGCTTCTGCTCTCCCCACGTCGCACCGACAGTGCCCGTGCCGTCACGCGTGCCGCCTGCGTCACCAGCTCCTGCTCGTGCGTGCAACACCCCTCCTGGCCTTAAGGCATGCTCAGCTGTTGCTCTGTGACCATCCTTACTCACCCGAGCACCCCTAGTCCACAGCATTTCCTCTTCCCCGAGCTCGATCCCTCACCGGACCTCCGCCGCCTCCATTGCCCACCATCGTCAACCGTCCTCGCTGCCTCCGAACCCCAATCCAGCGCTGCTAGAGCACCGAAGTGACTCACTGGTGCTCCCAAGCCCCTCCAATTTCATTTCCCCACGCCCGACCATCATCCCCCACAGCGCCGGTGAGCTCCCAGCTCCGCCGCCGCTCGGCCTCCTGTCGACCCGCCGATACAGAGCCGTCTCACCCCCGCCAAAGGCACCAACAGCACCACACCAATCTGTAGAAGCCCCTCGACTACTTCCCCGCCACCCTCCGGCATCCCAGCTTGCAGAATGCCGCGCCGCCATCGCCGCCGGTAAGAACCCGAGCCGCCCCACCGTCGATGACCACCCTCCGCCCAGTCTCCGACGAAATTGGGTACGGAAAACGCATCCCCACACTCCCGTGATGCTCCTACGCGCCTTGTTCACCCCTATTCGCCGGCCCCTCGCCGGGAACAATGCCGCACCGTCACGGCCGCTGCCATCCATCGCGCCGACCATGCTCCGTCACTTGTCCTGGTGCACATCACCCACCCGTGAGCAAAGTAGATCATGTAGGTCGTGTAAGACCAGTTCTACCCAGGCCAAACCCTCGCCGCCGGCGAGAACACGTCGGACAGAACCGCCGGCCACCGTTGAGAGCTGTCAAGGACCCATGTGTAATTAAATGTGCTGTTCTAGGGTTTCCTATGCAAGAAACCGAGGGCCTCTCTGTAAGAACCCTAGCAAGTGTTAGCTGTCAGCTTGTAAAAACCATAGAAAATTGTAGAAAAATCCAAAAATTGCCAAACTGGTTTTGTTAAAAACTAGAATTCTGGCTCTACAACTTTTGTTAATGAAGTTTAGTTTGAAACTAAATACTTTTGAATCTATTTTAAACCTAAGTAAAAGAGGTATTTTATGCATAACTCTTGCATACAAGCTTAGCTTCTTATGATCTTTGGTATGTAACTTCTTTAGGTCATGGGTAAGCCAGAATAAAAATTTCATGCTTAGCATAGCTTTGTAGTTTAAGTTCCTTTAACCTTTTACAAATCAAATTAGAAAAGGTTTAAATTTAGGTAAACATATTCCTAAGGCTCTTTTGTCTAGATCTTTTTACCATAGCCTAATATATTGATAATTAGTTCATAATTAAATTTTCAAGAGTTTATAATTTTGATTGCTTGGGATTTGAATTTAAACTTAAAGTTTGAATTCAAATTCAAATATTTTAGTTTTTGTTTCCAGAAAATTATGAAAAATTCACCATATGCTTATTTATTGAAAATAAACTTAACCACAAAAATGCATGGTCAGAACCTTTATGGTTTTAAAAATAAAAATCAAAATTGTCCAATTACTTCAAAGTAATTTTATGACTTAAGTATAACTAATAACTTGGAATCCAAACCCCCCCTTGCTTCATGAGTCTATATTAATTAATTTGTTGGATTGCAACTTTATCTTAAAATGAAATCTTTAACTCAAGCACCATTTCACTTAAATCATTGCATATCATGTAGAGTCAGCAACACTCGACGACGGAATCTACAAACTGGTTTAGGAACCCGAGCTTGGATTTTCTGAAGATCCTGCGAATGTCGCTGAGATATTAACTGAAGCCCCAAACCAAAGTTCGGAAGTCTTTGACACTCCTGACCCCAACCCCACTCAAGAAGGCAAGCCCCGATGCATACCCCAGTATTTCAATTTATTACAATTTTACTTATATATTATATATCTTGCATTACGTCTAGGAGTTGAAATGAAACCCTAGATGCATAAATCCTAGGAATCTAATGTATTGTACCCGAGTCCTTATCTCATAGATGCTCCGCTAATAGGACCGGCAGAAGTCGAGTGATTTCCTGTCACTCGCGCGATATAGGAGTTGAATGTTTACTATTCTGCAATCACTATAGGGATGATGGACGGGGTCATGTGTGGTAACATGACTCAGAAGGTTACCCCGTCTATGTTGATCAAAGTTGATAAGGTCGCAGTGTGTGGTAGTGGTGGCTAAGCGTTTGAAAGTACTAGCCACATGCCGCGAAATATGGTAAAGCGGTAAGCCTAGTAACCAATCGGCCCGAGGAGTGGACATACCTCCCACCACTCGTAATTTAGTTTTTCTCATGCACCGACGTGCGGGAGTACATTTCGTGCAGCGGACAGGAGTACGGTCATGTAGTCGTGCTACAGATGTATGTCCTGCACAATTGGTGTGCGTACGGTCCTACAGTCGCTTATGGTGGCCCTGTTCCATGAGTCGGAATGAAAGGCAAGCGGTTGCTTCGGAATTATCGTTGGATATTCCAAGCGTGTGAGTTAGGTTTGCCTTGTAAGGTTTGGAAATTCGATTCAGAATCGTCCGTTTCTCACGAAGATTGAGACTGCTTATTCCTTCTGCCACATAGAGTAAGAAGTATAACTATTGATGGAATAATCTTGATGAATGTTAATCTCTACCTTACTTGTCTAGTGTAGGTGCTTACCTAGAATGGCTAATCAAGTAGAATCTGAAAGCTAAAATTTGAAAGTAGATCATACTCTTTGTTCTTTTCAGCTGAAATTAAACCCAGAACCTTTTCAATGCCTTCATGAGTCTAGTTACCTGGCTAAGTATACCACGAAGCGGGTAAGTCTTGCTGAGTATTAATATACTCAGTCTTGCTAGTCTATCTTTCAGGAATGACCTTCGAGAACCCCACGGATAGCCCTGCATGGCCAACTTCTATTCCGTTTGGCTGGTCCGTGGAGTGGGATCCATCCCCAGCTGGCATTGACCCTCCTGAGTGACACCAAGCTTTGGGCTGAGTACGGTGTCAACCTTTGCAACGTGCGTAGTCGCGTGTTTATGTTCCTTCCGCTGTGAACTTGGACAAGCTGTGTAGCTTGTCGTGTTAAACACTGTTTGTATAAGTTTACATTAAGTTTGAAAAAGGTTTGTAATAATGTTTGCTTTTCTGTAAATTAAAAGTTAATGAGTTGTGCTGTGATTGTAAACTCGCCTTCGTGCGAGGTAAACCTGCTTCGATCCTGTTGAACCGTGGTTGTATCGGGTGGAGACCCGACAGACCAATGAGTTGTTCCGTTTGAAGTGCGTTGAGTTAATATTGGCTGTATAGCGATGATTAGCGCACTCGAGCCGGAATAATCCAGGCGGTTCTGCCACACAACCGTTTGCCTTTCATTTCGACTCGTGGATCAGTGCCACCACAAGCGACTGTAGGACCATACGCACACCAATGTGCCGGACGTACGTCTGTAGCGTGACTACATGACCGTACTCCTATCCGCTATGTGGAACATACTCCGGCACGTCGGTGCGTGTGAAAAACCAAAATACGAGTGGTGGGGGGTATGTCCACTCCTCGGGCCAATTGGTTACTAGGCTTACCGCTTACCATATTTCGCAGTATGTGGCTAGTACTTTCAAACTCTTAACCACCGCTACCACACATTGCGACCTTATCAAATTTTCATCAACACAGACGGGGTTCTTGCCAACGTCATGAATCACAACCCCGCCCGTCATCCTTATGGTGGTTACAGGAATGTAAATAATGCAACTCCTATAAAGCTCGCGAGTGACAGGAATTCACTCGAATTCTACCGGTCCTATTAGCTTAGCAGCTAGTCGGACTCAGGTTCTATTATTCAGTACATAGGTTTCTAGGAATATGCAACTAGGGTTTCAATACAATTCCTGGAAACTTAAATGCACAAGTAGATATATATGAATATATAATTTGCAGTGTAATAAAATAGCGGTTTATGTCCGGGGCTTGCCTTCGCTGGTGGGGTTGGGGTCAGGGATGTCAAAAACTTCCGAACCTTGGTTCGGAGCTTCAGTTAATTCCTTGGTGACATTCACTTGGTCTTCAGGAAACCTTTGCTCGTGTTCCGGGACTAGTTCATAATCCCCGTCGTCGAGTGTCGCTGACTCTACATGATATGCAATGATTTGAATTAGGTGGTTCTTGAGTTAAGAATTTTACTTCATGATAAAGTTGCAATCTAGCAATGGATGAATACAACTTCATAATACAAGAAATTTGAATTCAACCCTACTATTGGTATCTTAATTCAATTATCATAATTAATTGAATTAATTGAATTAGGTTAACAAGTTTTATTTTTATTTTGAAATCCACAAAGGCTATGGCCTTGAATTTTTGTGGGTAAGCTTACTTCTAGCAGATAAACTTACTATGAATTTTTTATAATTGTCTGAAAATAGAAACTAAAGCATTTGAATTAAGTTCAAATTTAAAGTTTAAAATCAAACCTTAGATAAAATAGTGCCATAAATTCTTGAAAGATTTATTATGAACTACTTAATTACAGAACATCCCATGGTAAAAAGATCTAAGCATGAAAACCTTAGTAACATATTTAAATAAATTTAAACCATTTCAAGCTTGATTTGTATAAGTTTAAATTAGTTCTAGCTAGGGTTCATTACTGTAAGTAAATTTTGCACACAAGCTTGTTCATATCCTAAACAGGCTACACACCAAATATTACAAGCAATAGAGCTAGCATGCAAAAGTTACACATAAGATACCCTATTGCTAAACTTTAAAATAGCTCAAAAAGCATTTGGTTTCAAATTAAACTCTAGTAACAAAAGTTGTAGAATTTACTTCAAGGATTCAAACAAAACTTGTTTGACATTTTTCTGAGTTTCCTACAAGTTTCTGCAAATTTCTAAAGATCACTAATTTTGAATTGAGGGGAGGGACTGGAATCTTCCAGCCAGGCCCTCAGGAAGATTTAAATCAACGCAATTGGGTCCTTGGTTCATCGGGATAGAGAGGCTGAAATTCGCCGGCAAAATTCCGGCGACGGTGATCGCCAGCGGCGAGGGGGAACCGGGCATGGAGGATCAGGGGGCTTGCGCGGGCCTAGCTGGGGGGTGATGTGATGGTCGGGGTTGACTGGAGGCGGTGGAACGGCGGTGAACAGAGGCGGCGGCGATGGAGCTCAACCACGGCGATGGTGTTCCGGCGTGGCGGCGCACCGGCGATGGACTGGAGGTTGGGCAGGAGCTCAAGGGAAGTAAGGCGGCTCGATTAAGCACCCTGGCGAGGTTGGGGTGGTCGGGAAGGTAGATCTCCACGGCAAACCGAGGTGGCGGCGGAGAGGTTGATGATGACGGCGGTGCTCCGGTGATCAATGGCGTCAAAGGTCCTGCGCACGAGCATCAGTGAGCCACGAGTGATGTACTGCAGCATTCAATTGAGGCTAACAGCTACGGAAAAGAGGTGACCGATGGCGACCGTGACGACGGCGGAAGAGAAGATCACCGGCGAGCGTCGGGAAGGCTAAATTGGAGCTCAAGGAAGTCAATTGAAGGATGGGCGAGCTTCACAAGAGCACGGCGAAGCTGCACGTCGAAAGGGGGCTCCTGGTCATGCTATGGGACTAAGAAGAGGCACGGCGAGTGGTAGCTGCTGCTAGCGATCGACGGCGTGCGTGGTGGCCGCGGGCGGAGCTCGGGTAGAGGCGGGGCGGCATGGCGCACTCGGGGGAAGACAGTGGGGAAGAACTAGGGCGGCGGCTGGCCGGAGAGCGACGCGTGGGTGCTGCCAGAAGCAGGAGATGGCGCCGGCAGGGCTGTAGCAGCGATGAGCGGCGGCGGTCTGTGGCGGCAGAAAGGGGGCAGCTCGGGCGGACGGCAGAGCGTCGTGGCGGGCTTGGGGAGGGCCAACAGGAAGGAGGTGAGACAGTGGGTGAGCACGGGGGCGACACGTGGAGCGGCGCTGGAGCAGGGGGTAGCCTCGGGCAGCGTGGCACGACGGCCTGCGGCGGCGCTGCGGCACGGTAGAGGGGAAGTAGAGGAGGAAGAAGAGGGGGGGGGGGGCGCCAGGGACTAAGTTGTGAACTTCTAAAACTCCAGGGACCTCACTATAAAATGAAATTTCCCGCTGTTCTAAAGCTCAAATGAGAATATGGTCAAAATAAAAGTTGTAGAACTTTTCAAACCCTACAAGTTCTATTTAGGGTACAAAACCAAAAACCCAAAGGGTGGAACTTTATTTAAAAACTTTGGACTCAATTCAAGCTTTTCAAAGTTTTTGTCCTTAGTTAGGTAAATTCCATATACTTTTGGACTGAATTGCAAGTTTAGGTAATGTAATGATGACTAACACTTTTATATTTTGACCCCTAGTGAAATTTAAGAGTTACGTTTGTAATTCAAACATTTTACACAAAAGGACTCATATTTTTTAAATAATTACACACAAGTCCTTATTTTCACACATCCACACAATTGCACTCAATTCAATACCTACATCACACATTCTTTCCTAGTGTGTTACAATTTTGACACCTAGGGTGTCACACTTACCACCTCGGGTATACCCCTCGGTGGGCAGGCGGTAAAACACCGACAGTATGGGAGCGGTGCCCCTTCAGCAAACTCCATGTAGTACTAGTTCAGAACTAGTAAACGGAGTAGTACTGGAAATATGGGAGCGATGCCCCTTCTGTAAACTCCGTGTAGTACTAGTCGAGAACTAGAAAATGGATTAGTACTGGAAGTATGGGAGCGGTGCCCCTTCAGTAAACTCCACGTAGTACTAGTCGAGAACTAGTAAACAGAGTAGTATTGGAAGTATGGGAGTGATGCCCCTTCAGTAAACTTCGCGTAGAACAGGTCGAGAACTAGTAAACGGAGTAATACTGGAAGTACGGGAGCGGTGCTCCGTCAGTAAACTCCATGTAGTACTAGTCAAGAACTAGTAAACGGAGTAGTACTGTAAGTACAAGAGTGGTGCCCCGTCAGTAAAATACAAGTAGTACTAGTAGAAAACTAGTAAATGGAGTTGTGCTAGAAGTATGGAGCGGTGCCCCTTCAATAAACTTCACATAGTACTAGTCGAGAACTAGTAGATGCAATAGTACTAGAAGTATGGGAGCGGCGCCCCTTCAGTAAACTCCACGTAGTACTAGTCGAGAACTAATAAACGAAGCAGTACTGGAAGTATGCGAGCGGTGCATCTTCAGTAAACTTCACGTAGTACTAGTCGAGAACTAGTAAACTGAGTAGTACTGAAAGTATGGGAGCGATGCCCCTTCAGTAAACTTCGCATAGAATTAGTCGAGAACTAGTAAACAGAGTAGTACTGGAAGTATGGGAGCGGTGCGCCGTCAGTAAACTCCATGTAGTACTAGTCGAGAACTAGTAAACGGAGTAGTACTGGAAGTATGGGAGTGGTGCCCCGTTAGTAACTCCACGTAGTATTAGTCGAAAACTAGTAAATGGAGCAGTACAAGAAGTATGGGAGCGATGTCAGTTCGGTAAACTCCATGTACTACTAATAAAGAACAAATAAACAGAGTAGTACTGGAAGTATGGCAGCGATATCCCTTCAGTAAGCTCCACGTAGTACTCGTCGAGAACTAATAAACAGAGTAGTACTGGAAGTATGGGAGCGATGCCCCTTCAGTAAACTACATTGCGTTGCAGCTGACAACTTGGGATACAAGTTAGCTAAGGGTGGAAACGGCATAGGTGCTCGATATTCCAGGAGTTTGGGACCTTCTAGCCATTAGGATACTATAAGCGATACGACCCTGGTCATATAACCTTGAGCATGATGAAGGGTCCCTCCCATCATGAATTAAGTTTGTGCAGCTCAGTCTCATCCTGGATGCAGCAAAGGACCATATCTCCAAAGTTGAAAGATCGTTGTTGAATGTTCTGGTCGTGGTAACGATGGACGCCTTGTAAGTAGTGGGCCGACTGGAGCAAAACATTGCATCTGACTTGTTCTGCCGAATCAAGATCGAGATATCTTGCGTCATCAGCCTCTCGTTCTTCATACATCTCAGTTGAGGAGATTGTGATTGCCACATGACATCAGCCGGTAGTATAGCTTCGGACCCATAGATGAAAAAGAAAGGTGACTGTCCTGTGGCTTTGCTTGGTTGTGTGAGAAGCCCCCAGACTATTGACGAGATCTCATTGACCCACTTGCCGCTTTTTTTATGTTCTCATCGTAGAGTCTTTTCTTGAGGCCACCAAGGATCATGCTATTGGCGTGCTCAACCTGGCCATTTGCTCGCTGATGAGCCACTAAAACATACTTGACCTCAATGGTGCTATGTTCGCAGAAATCCCAAAACTGATGCAAGTGGAAATTGGATCTGTGATAATAGTGTTGGGAAAGCCGAATTGGTGCAAGATGTTGCAGATGAAGCTAACCACTCGATCTGCAAAGAGCTTTATAAATGGCTTGTACTCGATCCACTTCGTAAACTTGTCGATGGCTACCAACACATGAGTAAAACATCCTGGCACAGTTGTTAAGGCCCCTATCATGTCCAGGCCCTAGCATGCGAATGACCATGAAGGTGGTATGGTAATAAGGTTGTGGGCCGGGACATGGGGCTACTTGGTGAAGAACTGGCAGTTTGTGCACCGGCGAACGAGTGCTTCGGTGTCTACCAAAGTAGTCGGCCAGTAGAACCCAGATCTGAAGCTTTCTCGACTAGCGTATGAGAAGCAGCATGGTTTCTGCACGCCCCTTCGTGAATCTCCTGGAGTATTTCTCTGCCTTCCTCCACGTGGACACAGTTCATGAGTATGCTTGATGCTGATCCATGCTTGTATAAGTTGTCCCCGACTAGAACATACTCTTTGCTACGCCTTAGGATGCGTGCAGCCTCAACACTTTTTGGGTCAATGCCGGGAGGTAGTTTGCGCTCCTCGATGAAGTCGAGAAAAGTCGCCAACCAGTCGAGTTCTATTGAACCCTGAGCGATGGTGCTTTGATCCGGTGTTTTGATAGATGGGTGATGAAACTCGTGGACAAAAAACCCCGGTGGGACATTCGCTCGATCAGAACCCAATTTCGAGAGCACATCCGCTCCCACGTTGTTGTCGCGAATCATATGACGAATTTCCAGACCTGAGAACTTGTTCTCGAGCTTTCATATTTCTACGACGTACGTGTCCATGGTGTCCTTGTTGATATCCCACTCTTTGTTGACTTGTTGGATCACTAGCAGGGAGTCGATGTAAACAAGTAGTCGCTTGATGCCCAGAGAGACTGCCAGGCATAGCCCATGTAGTAGTGCCTCGTACTCGGCTTCGTTGTTCGAGACCTCAAATAGTATTTGGAATACATATTTGAGTTTTTCTCCTTTTGAACTGATGAAGAGTACTCCAGCACCACCGTCTCCAAGCTTGAGTGAGCCGTCAAAGTACATCACCCAATGCTCTGGCAGGTTGGCTGATAGGGACATCCCTATCATTGGTACAACCACGCCTACTACACAACAAGGACCAATTACTCGAGCACGAGTACGATAACTAAATTATCAGGTAAAGTCGTTCCTTGCTGTCCAAACAAGTTATTCTCTGAATGGGGTGCTACTAAAGACTTGTGATGACTTTCTTATGATTAAGAACTTGAAAGCCGAATCAGATTGAAGAAAGCACTACAATGAAAATAAACAAGTGGAAGGAGGCATAGGGAAATGAAGGATCGGACCAAAGAATCAAATTGCAAGTTCGGACAGCCTGTTCAGACCTCCAGGAACTGACAACTTCCATGGGACATAATTCTTTGCTTTGAAGGGTGTTGGAGACTCATAAGCACTTGATGGAAAATCCTTGAAGCCTACTTTCAGATGGATTAAGAAACACTGCCAGATTCCATCGGAGTCACCTAGCAACTACAGAGAGATGTTCGGACCTCCAGTCTTGGGCTGACAGCCTTGTATCAAGTAATACCCACTAGGGGCCATTCTATGTTAGGGTTTCCTACCTCCCACGCCTCCTGGCTGTCTCCCATGTATAAATACATGCTCCAGCAGCCAGGAGAAAGTTGGGTTTTGTTTTGTTGTAAGTTTAGCTTTAGCTACTTTCTAGTGAGTGCTGTGTCGATTAGACTACCCGTTTGCTTGATTCAAGACCCCAACTCGTGATTCAGTTTCAGCCTTTGGCTTGATTTTCATGAGTTATTTGCTTGCTCATCTTGTGCTTGCTTATTCTCGATTGCTAGCAGGTTCAAAGGTGTTCTTGGCACATCAAGAACATCACAATCGGAGATGGTGTACCTATTGCTAAGGCGCAGCCTTGTGGGGGTTGTAGTCTGACAGCCAACGTCGAATCCACCACCAAATCGAGTTATCCCCAGCTCTCATCGAAGATTGGGAACATACCCTAACGGGTTCTATCATGTGGTAATCAGAGCAAGGTTTTCGGTGAGAGTTTCTACCCATACTTTACATTACCTACAGTCCAGAAATCCCAAAAATAGGTTAGATCCAAAAATCCCAACAACTAGTTTGAGCCTTTGCTGTTCTACGTAGTTTTATTGCTTGTTGAATTTTCAGTTGCATTGTTTGGACTAGTTTCCTAGTGGTTATTCTTTAGAGTTTTGAGTTCTAGTCACTTTTTTAGTCACCACGAAATCCACCACAACCATTCATATTTCCGCTGCCATTTTGCCACCACGAATCCATCTTCCCCAATTAAGTACCAGAAGAAAATAGCCGTATATTTTGTGTTTGATGTCCAATTCAAGAGTTTAAATATAATCTACAAAGCTTATCTTGTGGTTTTTCCAATGGATCAGACCTCGTCCCCAAATTCCTTTTGAGCGCTTCGCAATAGCACTGGAGATTTGCGATCTGCTGTGTGAAACTAGAGATGTCAATCTGATTTCAAAGGGCTGTGTGCAGCAATCCCCTTATTTCAGTTGTTGCAATATTGAACAAAAGAGTTTAGGCTTCTGAAGAAAAAGAAAGAAAGAAAGAACGAAAGAAAGAAAGAAAGAGAAAAGGAGCAAAAAAAGAAAGAAAGAAAGAAAGAAAGAAAGAGTAAAGCTATTGTTTCGTTGCACTCATTTGCTACTTTGGTGTGTGATAACGCTTGTGTTCAGGCTCATGTCTCTAGCATGATTTAGCCCTTGGACAAGCATAGGACCATCAATGAACGCTTATTCAACTTGCATTGACTAATGTGGTTCTAGCTATACCTTGATTCGGTTTCCTTGCAGCCACCTATAGGTCCACAAATTATCTACTACATCATAGGGCTGTGCTTGTGTAACCATTTGTGCTGTTCTTGCTGGCTGCCAACACCTTCTGCTTTGCATGGTAAGAATATGTAAGAACATGATTGCACAAGATTGAGAGGATGGAGTTTGCTGTCACCTAATTTCACTAGTTGATCCCATATATTTTCTTGTGAATTTCTTGTTGCATACTAACCATGACAGGAGAAGATGAAAGGACCCCTCCCCAATCACCACGATCGAAGGCCTCTTTGCAGCACTTTGAGCGCAAAGTGAGGCTGCATACTAAACACCTAGATGATGATGTTTGAGTCACAAATGATCGCATTGGTCACATGGAAACAGCCCAAGTCGACACCAACACTAGGCTGGCCACACTAGAGAGATCTACTGGGGATGTGAACACTTCTCTTGCAGCCATTTTGGACAGATTAGAGAAGATGGAACCGAATTAACGTGATGGCTCGGGGCAGCGCAATCACAACAGCAACAACACCAGGGGTAGCGCCGCTGGTTGAGACGAAGAAGAATATTCAGCAGACAGTGATTCTTCTGCTTTCTGTCTTGAGGAAGGAGTGGAGCGTCTAGTGACTTGCGGAGGCTGACACACTCGAAGAGCCTATGCTGTGACTTCGGGTGCATCGGGCATCGTTTGTGCAGGACTCTCTCAAACTGTGCTTGATTGCTCCCCGACTTCTTGCCCCATGGATTGCGCTCAACAGCTGTGACTTCTTGGTCTAGCTTGCATTTTCGAGGATTCCCCGAGTTGTTCCGCTGGCCCTTGTCAAAGTGGTTGTTGCTGTTGCCCTGCTTGTCATTGTTGCTCTTAGGGAAATGATCATTCTCCTCATCCTCCTGGTTAGCCCATTGTACCATCATGTCGTGCAGCTCCACAGCAGTCGTCGGGCAGTTGGGTCCGAAGTCGTGGTAGGTGTGCTTCGAGAAGAGGCCGTTCTAGAAGCAGTGGATGATGTCCTCGTCCGCGATGTTGGCGATGGTGGCTCGCATCTCGAAGAAACATCGGGTGTAGGACCTTAGGGTCTCATTCAACTGCTGCTTAACTTGGGATAGATCACGACGAGTACCTGCTCAGATCATGGATCCCTGAAAGTTGTCGATGAAGGCCCTCTTGAGGTCCTCCCAAGAGTCGATGGAGTAAGGCTTTCAAGCCAAGTGAGGGGCGCAGATTCCAAGGCTACCGGGAAGTAGAGTGCCTTGGTGGAGTTGGATCCCCCTGAGACCTCGATGGCAATGGAGTAGCAACGAATCCACAGGCGCGGCTCTTGCTTGCCATCATACTTGGGGATGACGACTGGTTTATAATCCTTGGGGTAGGATTTCTCGATGATGTTGGAGGTGAAAGTGGGGAAGCGGTCACTATCGTCGGTATCTTGATATTTGTCGGGTCGGTCCCTTCTCCTTGCCTTGATAGTGTGCTGCGCATCATGATCGTCGTTGAACTTCTACCTTAGATCAGTCATAGGAGCGTTCAGAAGGCTGACCTTGGGTGGAATTTCACCCTGAGGCCTTGGGTCATGCCGGCTGCGGGGTGGGCGCCTTGGTTGTTGCACCTCTTGTTCAACGTTGCCACGTGCGGACTGCTGGCCCTAGCGATTGCCGTGGCTGACTGGATTGTCCTGGTTGCACTGGCGATTGTCGTTCCCCCGAGATCCGAAACCTCCTCCAGGGGTGCAACTGACCGGCGTAGAGTCACCATGGCGCTCAGGTCTTGAAGCGTGTTCCGAGTTGGGGACATTGGGTGTTGCCCATCAAGTTGCACGAGTGCGCGCAGGGTTAGGTACTGCAGCCTTTTTATCTTGGGGGTTTGGTGGTAGTTGTTGAGCTAGAAGCGCTGCTTCTGCCATGGCGCCAATCGGGATGCGATACTCCCGATCTTTAGCTGCTGCGAAAGCATTGTTGAGGTTCCTCTGGCACAATGGGCTGCATGCGTAGTTTTTCGTGTTCCGCCTGCTCTTGGCATGCTTGGCGTTCTTCAACCGCCGGATCCTTCTTTACTCCTCGTTCTCATCCTGAGTGGCGTCCGCTGTACGTTCGTCGGTAGATATGTCCGCGAGTAGTTCGGCATCATACTCAGGACCCGGCTCGTCATCATCTTCATTGCGTAGGGAAGCCATGTAGACTTGATGATCCGGCGAGATCTCAGCCGTATGGCTGTACTCGACTAGCTGTGTGCTGCCCTCTCCCTCTTCAGAGATGCGAGAGAGGGATTTGCCTTCCTGAAATGGCAGTTCACGCTTGAAGGCCACAAGCTGGGAGTCGTATTCGAGTAGCTCAGAGGGCTCTAAGCCCTTTCAGTACACAAACCGGCCTTGTGGCATAGATGTTATGGTCAAACCCAGGTAACTACCAGAAAAGAATTTAGGGTTGTTATCTAAGTCCGAGTGGTTGTCAAAAATAGGGGCCTCCCGTCAGGCGGTGGCTCCCTCATCTTCAAGCTAGAGCACACAATCTAAGTCCTCCTCCAAGTTAGAGAGGGACTCAGATCGTGCAGCCTCTTCGTTGACCGAAGCGGGATTGCATGAGTCCGATCTGAGAAGTCCTAGTGCAGCACTATCGAGGTCGCGTCAAAAATAGACATCCTCTCAATCTCCCCGGTGAGACCGGGGAACAACAACTCTCGAGGTTGTCGATGAACTCATTGAGGTCGCTGCATCGACTTGCTGTAAAGGCCTCCGACTTCCTAGAGTCGGCTAGGTGGCCGTTGAAACCACCTGAGCTGTTGGCAATGCAGATCCAAGAGCCAAAAATGAACGTTGTGCCCTCACCGAGCACGGTGCTAGTGAAGCTGAAAGATGCCATCGAGTTCTCCGGTGGATGCTCGATGAACACCCCTACCTAGCACACCAAGTGTCGGTGTTTTACCGCCAAGCCCACCGATGGATACCCTCGAGGTGGTGAGATTGTAGGCAGGGTGTCACCAAGATCAGGAACTCGAAGGTGTAAGGAACACAAAATTTAGACAGGTTCGGGCCGCCGAGAGCGTAATACCCTACATCCTGTGTGGTGGTTTGTATTGCGTTAGATGTTGATCTGGTTGATCTTGTTTAGAGGGGGTCCCTATCTGCCCTTATATAGTTTGGGGGAACAGGGTTACATGGAAATCCTAGCCGGATACGAGCTCAGGAGTCCTACCCGACTAGTTCTACTATGGTATGAGTAGTTACAATTGGTATAGGGTGTGGGCCATGTCCCACCCCTTATTCTAGAATATGTATGCCATGTGCGTAGTCCCATGGCCCCGGGTCTGGCAGCTTCCTTTCTACCTGTCTGACCCCGAGCTGCAGAGTGATCTCGTCTTCCCCCCGCTCGTGGCTTGCACGCCACGGTGCGCAGTCGCCCCCGCAGATGCGCGAAGGGGCATTTGGTCCGGTCGTGGCCGCAGGCGTGCGCGCACCACCGCGCATTTGCCGGAGCCGACCCGTCGTTGCCTCATCGCCTGATGAATCAGCTTCATGTATTGCTTCCACGGCTGTTCACCACCCGTGTACGGGGTGCCTTCCCTATGATCTATGTATCTTTGCCAGGAATATGTAAAATTTCCCTTTTTTGGGACCCAAGGATCCCGGCCGTGACTGACCTTTGTGTAAATGGAAGTTTGTTTTTTTAACAAAGCTCAAGTCATTTTCCTGGGGTGGGTTGTTGTTCATTAGTTGTGCTGCTTGCCGTGGAAGCGTGTGGTGGTGAGTGTAGGGTTCCTGGAGACAACTGATCCCGGGGTTCGGACCAGGATGAGAGTCGAAGTTGGCCAAGAAGAGCCTGTTTGCCCCTAGCCAGCGTGTCGCTTTAGGCAAGACTGCTCTTCCATGATGCAAGCCAGACGCCCCTGGCAAGTAACTTTCATTCAAAGAAAACTTTTAGAAATTGCATAAAAAGACTGCAATATACTTAATGTTGAAATGGAAAGCACGGGGTAGGTGTACATAGGTGGGAGCCCCCAGCCAAGTATCCCAGGGAGGCTGTCCGTGGGGTACTTGGCCTTCATGTCGGGACACTCGGACCCCCCTCTATCTATGAGTACAACTTACGGAGATGCTCGATGTTCCAAAAGTTGGGCATAGGGACTCCGTCCTCGTTAGAGAGTCGGAACGCTCCAGGCTGGCGTTCTTCCGTGACACGGAAGGGTCCCTCCCATATGGGGGAGAGTTTGTTCTTCCCTTCACGTGATTGGAACCAGCGGAGGACCTGATCTCCGACTTGGAGGGTTCGTGGTCGTATGTGGCGCTGGTGGTAGCGTCGGAGGGCTTGCTAGTAGCAAGCTGCCCTAACCGCCACTCTGCACCGTACTTCCTCAAGGTAGAGGACATCATGCCGCCGCAGCTGATCTTGATCTTCCTCATTGTAGGCTCGTACCCGCGGGATCCCCAATGTTACTTTGGGCGGGAGCATGGCTTCGGCTCCATAGACGAGAAAGAATGGTGTCTTGCCTGTTGCACGGCTCGGTGTGGTCCGGTTCGCCCAAACCACCGCCGAAAGCTCGTCTGTCCAGTCTGTGCCATGCTTCTTGAGCTTGTTGTAGGGCCTGGTTTTTAGCCCTTTGAGGATTTCTGCATTGGCTCTCTCGGCTTGCCCATTGTTGCGTGGGTGTGTCATGGAAGCAAAGCATAGGTTGATGCCCATGTCCTCACAATAATCCCCAAAGAGGTAGCTCTTGAACTGGGTTCCATTGTCGGTGATGATCCGATTTGGAACCCAGAAATGGGCCACCAGGTCCTTGATGAACTTGAGCGCAAAGTTCTTGTCAGCCTTGATGATCGGGGTAACCTCCGGCCACTTCGTGAACTTGTCGACCGCCATGTACAACCATTCGTATCCCCCGACTGCCTTGGGAAAAGGTCCCAAGATGTCGAGCCCCTAGACCGTGAATGCCCATGATAGGGGGATGGTGTTAAGCACCTATGCTAGCTGGAATTTGCATGGAATTGACACGCCCTGCAGTGTCGAGCCATTTCGGCAGCGTCCTCGAGGGCTGTCGGCCAATAAAAGCCTTGCCGGTAGGCCTTCCCAACCATCATGCGGGAGGATGAGTGACTCCCGCACTCACCTTCATGGATGTCGGTGAGCAGCTCGCCACCTTCTTCCCTAGAGATGCACCCCCGAAGAAGGACCCCATCCGTGTTGCGCCAATATAGATCCCCATCTATCATGGCGTAGAACTTGGAATGTCGTGTGACCCATTCTGCGGCCGCACTATCCTTGGGAAGGATATTTTCTTTCAAGAAGCCGCGGATGTCATCCATCCATGAGGGTTCCTGAGGACTGAACTGGAGCATGGTGTTCCCGGTGGGTGGCATGGCTTGGTTTCCCCCACTCGAAGGCGGGGTTCCCCCTTCGCCACGGTCGGCGGCCGTGATGGTAGGTCGGCAGAATCTTTCTTCAAAACCCGAGGGGTAATGGAGCTCGTGAGGACACAAGCCGGGATAGCTCGTCAGCCTTAGTGTTCACCTTGCGGGGAATGTGTCGCAGCTCTAGTCCATCGAGATGCCGCTCCATGCGCCGCACTTCGGCCACGTAGGCGGCCATTTGTGGGTCAGTGCTTTGGTACTCCTTGGAGACCTAGTTGACCACGAGTTGGGAGTGCCCCTTCACCAGGAAGCGGCGAACTCCCAGTCCGACTACGGCTCGTAGCCCGTCTAGGAGGCCCTCTTATTTCACCATGTTGTTTGTGGCCCGAAAGTTGAGCTGAACGGGGTATTTGAAGATCTGTCCGTCCGGGAAGGTCAGGACCACCCCGGCTCTGGCCCCCTGAAGAGTAAGTGACCCGTTGAAATTCATGCACCAGTACTCCAAAGTCCATGGCTTGTCATGGTCTTCCGCCAGGTACGCGGTTTCTTCTAGTCGCTTGATGTCGGGGACCGGGGTCCATTCAGTGACAAAGTCGATGAACCGCAGGCCAAAGTTGGCCAGTTCGGTTGCCCACTTCACTGTGCACCACGTCCCCTCTCGGTTCTTGAGGATGTGGTAGAGGGGGGTACGAGGTGACCACAGTGACGTGATGCGCTTGGAAATAATGCCGCGGCTTGCAGGATGCCATGAGGACGGTCTACAGCATCTTCTGCACCTTTTGGTAACGCTCTTTCGCGTCTCGGAGTACCTCGCTCATGAAGTACACTGGGTATTGCATGCATTGAGGCCGCTTTAAGGGCCCACCTGGGATGATCCCGGGGTATGGGGTCAGCGGTCCTTCCGCGGCCTCTTGTGGCTCCCCTCTCCCAGGGTCCAGGTTCCTGTCACCGGGTTCTCCTTCTTCCCTCTCGACAACCAACACCGCACTTATGACTTGCGGGGTGGGCGAGATGTAGAGGAGTAGTTCTTCCTTGTCGTGGGGTGCCACCAGCACCAGGGGGAGGAAAGATATTCCTTCAAACCTCGTAATGCCTAATCCGCTTCTGCGATCCACTCAAACCGGCCAGCCTTCTTGAGGAGCTTGAAGAGTGGAAGGCCCCTCTCTCCAAGCTTAGAGATAAACCGCCTGAGAGCTGCCATACATCCCATGAGGCGTTGAGCTTCCTTCAGATGGGTTGGAGGCTGTATGCGATCAATCGCTTCCACTTTCGCAGGATTCACTTCGATGCCGCAACTCGACATGAGGAAGCCTAGGAGCTTCCCTGCCGATACCCCGAACACGCATTTCTCGGGGTTGAGTTTGAGCCTGGTGGTTCGCAGGCTATCAAAGGCTTTCGATAGGTCCTGCAAGAGGGTCTCCTGTTGTCGGGTCTTCACTACAATGTCATCAATGTAAGCTTCGATGTTGTGGCCCTACAAGTCCTTCAATGTGATACGCATGGTCCGTTGGATTGTCGGTCCAGCATTCTTGAGCCCCAAGGGCATGCGGACATAGCATTAGGTCCCCCCCGGAGTGGTGAATGAAGTTTTCTCCTCGTCCTCCTTTTCCATGCATATTTGGTGGTACCCAGAGTACGGATCCAAAAAACAAAGGAGGTCGCAGCCCGCCGTGGAATCGACAACTTGATCGATGCGGGGTAGCGGAAAAGGATCTTTGGGACAAGCTTTGTTGAGGTCGGTATAGTACATGCACATGTGGAGCTTGCCGTTAGCTTTCGGGACGACGACTAGATTGGCCAGCCACTCGGGGTGAAACACTACCCGGATGAAGCTCGCTTCCAGCATCTTCCGCACAAGCATATCTGATGGTTTCCACGCAAACACGTCAGCGTTAGCCTAGAGGAAGGAGATGAGCACGCTTTCCAATTTTGCACCCAATTGTGCTCCAATCGCCATCGTCTTCTTGGGATCGTCTTCGAGGTGGATCACCTTGGTGAGGGCCGCATCGTCGGGGGCGGCCCGCTGCTTGGCCGGAGGATGGGCTGATAGCTCAGGGCATTCGTCATTGTTCGGGGAGACGGCCGCCATGGCCTCGTAGAGCTTCTCAGCGCAATGCACCGACCCCTTGACATCCGCTTTGACCGAGATGACCCCGGAAAGCCTCGAGATCTTCAGGGTGCTGTATGCATAATGCACGGCCGCCATGAACTTGGCGAGTGTCGGGCGCTCGAGGATGGCATTATAGGAGAGGTCGAAGTGCGCCACGTCAAAGATGACATTCTCTATGCGGAAGTTGTGTGACATTCAGGTACTTAGGAGATAGGCATATTAAATTTTGGTATATGTTATGCTTGTTAGAATGAAGTGTGTGTTGCTTTGATAAATACATTTAAAACCAAAATGCAAGTTAAAGGGTAGTTTTGTAATTATGGAAAAATTAAGGTTCTTTTGCTAAATGTGTGTGAAGGTAGGGTAATTTCAAAATATAAGAAGGTTAGTTTTCTAAAGGTAAGAAGTTACTTTTAAACCACTGTAAACAGTGGAATTATCCTAAGGTTTCTTTTAGAATGTGATAGTTTAGAGAATTTCAAAATAGTTTTAAAAACCTAACTCTTTTGAAGCTGACCCTTAAAGCAAAGTTGTAGATCCTTCTAAACTCTACACTTTTGCTTTTGGGAATATTTTCATTTAAGCTATCATTTGAAAAATAATTTTACTTTACAGTGGAGTCCTTGCACTTTTGAAAAATCCCAACCAGGTCCTCATCATCTTCCTCTCTCCCCTCCCTCTCTGTTTTCTCTGCTGCTCTGCTCCACCGCCCGCCACCCCTTGCCAGCGAGCTCCCGCGCTGCCAGCTGCCCCTCGCCGCTTTAACCTCACCACCTGGCCCTCCAAGTCAGCTGCCCGCCGCTCACCTGACCCCTGCTGGCCTCTTCCCGCCCCTCCACGTCGCGCCGCCGGTACCCGAAGCTGCCACGCACGTCGCCGGTTGACAGCAGCTGCTTCAGCTCGCCAGCGCCCTTTCTTCTTCTCGCAGAACGATCGGGAGTCCTCCTCAATTTCATATATACGCTTGCGCGGCTGCATTTCACCCCCTCGACTACTTTTCCACTCGACCACCGCCGCCACAGCTCCGCCGCTGCTCCAGCCCGCCGTCGTCAGCTGCCTCCATCACCCCCACATGCTCAACCTAGTGCTCCGCCAGCATCCCCACCTCCCACTGAAGCTCCTTGACCAGTTCAATTCCATTCCCTCGCATCCACGCCGCCCGGACCACAGCACCGGTGAACTCTTCCACCGCCGCCGTTTCTTCTCGCCGTCGTCCCACCGCTCCGCCACCTCTTAGCCCTCATCGAGCTCACCACCAGCACTACATCTACTCGAAGAAGCTTCCTAGCCACTTTCCCGTCGTTCTCCGGCACTCCGGCTACCGGAATGTCGCCGCCGTCCTCGGAGCCCCACCACACCGGCTCGGTTCACCGTCGACCCGCCGCCTCAGCCCCTTCCTTCCTCGATTCCGGCCACCCCCGTGAAGCGTCCCCCCATCAGGGAAGACTTAAAAGTGTTGCTTTATCAGTCCCAGGAGGCTGATAACACTTTTATTACATCAGATGGTACATCACCGTACAACTCTTCGCGGTAATGGGCAGTGAAGCGCCACTATCGCGAGGACTACAACTAAAACCCACACTACTACACTAGCTATGAAAAGAGGATCATCAGAGTCTTGCGCCATGCGGAATCCAACAGTGGCCTCAACCACAGGCAAGACTGGGTGCAGGACGAAACCCTACTCGTTGTCTTCGGGGACGTAGTCTGGGTCTTCCACTGTAAAAGTAAGAAAGGGGTGAGTACAAACGTACTCAGCAAGTCCAATCACACCCACGGAGGGGGTTATAACAGAATTTAATGCACAAGGTATTCCAAGGATAAGGTTATGGTTCGTTTACGGAAAAACTCGGTTATATGCAGGGGTTTGTTTTAAAAGCATTTTCAAAACGAGTTTTCCAGTACCAAGGAGCACACAGCGTTGATCCACACAGATCCAGGTTTTAAACTGCTACCGGACTCCCCGTCCGACGTAGCATACGGCACAACTGCCGGACACTTTCCAAACGACTCACACCAGTTCAACCATTCCCAGAGAGAAACACTAGTTATGTGACCACACCATAACTTGCCCAATACCGTGGGCACGGCTATTCGAATAGATTTTCAACTCTGCAGAGGTGTGCAACTTTACCCACAGGTGGGGTACCACAGCACGATCACCTTAGTGTCGGTGCAGATCCCAACAAAGCCATTACCCACCTTAGCTAGACCTGACTAGCCACCACGGGATCCATCAAGGGGTAATTCGACCTACCTTAGCTTATCCCTTCTCCTTGATCACCCGTTGCTCTCAGCTCTCCTGATGGCTACCAGACTAACTAGTGGGATTTATGCTAAGCCGTTGCCCATACAACGGTCAAGTGGTTTGCACGACAGGAAGCTAGGTGAGATGACACATCAACTCGGTCCTTAGGGGTGACAAGATGGATATCTCCCTTCCTCGCTCAACCACACAGGTACAAGCACACCAACGGCAATTCACACAGAAATGCCATCCATCCCGTCTAACTCACTTTTCAAAACCACACTTTATCCCTTCCCACACGTACACACACTTTCTTTGCAAAACCAGGTGGTCAAGGTATGGTTATCACAAGTAGGGGTGGCTATCCTACCATGTTTTCGACATACAAAACCATGCAATTTTATAAAACAGGCCTCTGGGTTGTGTTTATAAAAACTAGGACAGAAACATGCATCAAAGGGCGGAATTGAACTTGCCATCGTCAAACTCTTGCAGGAGGTCCTGATCGTAGCACTGCCCCTCGGGCTCGGAGTCGCGGAACTGGTCCTCGTTCGCTTGGTCACAGTCGGGACCTTCCTCGTTCACTCCGTGTCCTATGACACAAACAAACAGACACACAATCAAGCGCAAGAACTAAAAGCTCTCGTTGTAGAGCTTGGATCGGAAATAATTTAGTTATGGAGATAGGGGTGATATTTTTGGGTGATTTCTTAATGGCATGGCTAGAACTACGCTAGAAGCGGAGTGGTAAAGTTTCGGGTCGATCGGAGGTCGTTTCGCACATAAAATGACGAGTTAACGGGGTGTTAGGGTTTAAACAAGGGTCCGAGGGCCTATTCATAATTGTATATGATATGGAAAGGGCTTGGTCGTAATTTCTATATATGTTTGAGGCTCATTAGAAAGTGGTGGAGGTTTAAGTTTATATGGTGGAGGGTTAAATTTGGATTACCAGAAAGGGCAGGGTTTCTTTTGCAAACAAACGCAAAAGGGTGAAAGGTTCTTGAGGGAAATAGGGAAAGGGCAGGGGGTTTTGGGCAAATGTGCCCCTTCTTCCTCCTCTTGCCAGCAGAAAACAGGGGAGGGGAGAAGAGGCTCGGCGCCGGCCCAAATCCCGGCGGCCTAGGGCCCGGGGCGGCTCGGGTGAGAGGGGAAAAGGGAGAGGGGGCATGGGGATCCCATCCCCGGCCTCACCTCGGGTTGAGATGGAGCGAGGAGGTGCGCCCACGGCGGGCGGCGGGCGGCGATGGTGCCATGGGCGGCGGCGGCGCTGCGGGTCAGGAGAGGAGGCGTGCGGTGGCGAGGGCGGTTGTGGCGGTCGGGCTGCGCTGGGGGGGCCAATTTATAGGCCGGGGGAAAGGCAGTGGAGGGGGTTCGGCCGGCGGGCGGTGCGGGGCGTCATCAATGGCGCTCGGCCGCTTGCGGCCGTCGCGACGTGACGTGGCGGGGAGAGCGTCGAGGCATCGTACGCGGAGCTGTGCCGGCACAGGAGTGGGGAAGCGATGGCGCGCGCTGTGGGGCGGGATGCGGCACGGCGGGCGGCGCGTCGTCGCAGCTCGGCGTGCGCGTGCAGGCGGCGTGCGGCACAGCGGGCGGCGCGGAACGCGGGGGGGAAACAGGGCGCGCGCAGGCGACGCGCTGCACAGCGGGCGGCGCGGCACGCGGCGCACGCGTGCGCGTGCGCGGGTGGCGCGACACGGCGCGGGCCAGGGGGCGTGACGCAGCACGGCGCAGTGCACGGCTGTGCGTCGCGGCGCGGCCGGGCAGGGGCTGGCGCGGTGGTGCTCGGGCGCACGCCCGCGCGTGAGGGAAGGAGGGCCATGGCTCAGGGCCTAGCAGAAGGGGAGCGGCGCTCAGGAGCAGGGAAAGGCCGGGAAAGAAAGAAAGGAAGAAGGAGAGGGAAAAGAAAGAAGAAAGGAGGAAGGGAGGAAGAGAAAAGAGAGAGGGAGAGAAAAGAAAGGAAATGGGAGGAAAAAGAGAGAAAGGAGGAAAGGAGAGAGGCGTGTCGGCGCCGGTCGCGGCGGCGACCGCGGCCGGTCGGCCACGCGCGCGCGAGATTCGCGCGCTGCGCGAGAAGGAAATTGCGCCGGCGCTAATTGCGGAGGGCGGTTGCGCGCGGTCGACAAGCCATCGAGCGATGCGGAACGGGGCAGCAATCCGGTTAGGGTTAGGGTTTTGACGTCGAACCGTTTTTACGAATCACTCTTGCGCATGATTTAATTAAGTGAATTTTTCAGGGCGTCACAAACCTACCCCACTTAAATGAATCTCATCCTCGAGATTCGGCTGGCTCCTAAACAGATGGGGAAATTCCTTCTTTAAAGCCTCCTCGCGTTCCCAGGTTGCTTCCTCTACTCCGTGTCTGCTCCATTGCACCCTGCATATCCGTACTTCGGAGTTTCTTGTCCTCCTAGTGACAGTGTCTAAAATCTTGACCGGCACTTCCTGGTATCGCAGATCCGGCTGCAGGTCTATTGTTTCCACCGGCACATATTCTCCTTCGGGTACTCTCAAACACCTTCTTAATTGCGAGACATGAAATACTGGGTGTATATCAGACATTTCTTCTGGTAACTCCAGTCGGTACGCTACTGCTCCGACTCTCTTCAGAACTCGATACGGTCCAATGTATCGAGGGGCCAACTTTCCTTGTACTTGAAACCTTCGCGTTCCTCGAATGGGTGAGACCTTGAGATAAGCAAAATCTCCTGGGTTGAAGCTTACTTCTCGTCTTTTCTTGTCTGCGTAGCTCTTTTGTCGAGACTGGGCTGCTTTCAATTTCTCGCGGATCTCCGCTACTTTTTCTTCTGCTTCTTTTATAAGTGCAAGTCCTACTAGTGCACGTTCTCCGACTTCCGACCACATCAAGGGGGTTTTGCACTTTCTTCCATAGAGGGCTTCGAATGGCGACATGCCCAAGCTGGCTTGGTAACTGTTATTGTACGAGAATTCTGCATAGGGAAGACTCTGCTCCCAGTCCTTTCCGTAGGTCAGGACACATGCTCTTAGCATATCTTCCATAATCTGGTTTACCCTCTCGGTTTGACCGTCCGTCTGTGGATGGTATGCGGAGCTGAAATCTAATTTGGTGCCCATAGCCTGATGCAAGCTTTCCCAGAATCTAGAGGTAAATTGGGTCCCTCTATCAGAGACAATCCTGCTAGGTACTCCGTGTAGTTTTACTATGTTTTCTACATAAAGCTTTGCCAGCTTTTCTCCACCATAAGTGGTTCGTACGGGTATAAAGTGAGCCGACTTAGTGAGTCGATACACTATTACCCATATGGAATCGTGTCCCTTCTGTGTTCTGGGTAGACCCACTACAAAGTCCATTCCTATTTCATCCCATTTCCAGACCGGGATAGGCAAGGGTTGCAATAATCCTGCCGGCTTTTGATGTTCGGCCTTGATCCTTTGGCAGGTATCACAATGAGCCACAAATCGTGCAATATCCGCCTTCATCCCATTCCACCAATATTTTTGCTTTATATCCATATACATTTTGGTGGATCCTAGGTGGATGGAGTAGGCTGAGTTATGGGCTTCGTCCATGATTATTTGCCGGAAGTCTCCTTCCTGGGGTACACAAATCCTATCCTCGTACCACAACGTCCCCTTATCGTCCACTCTAAAACCTGGTGCTTTGTTTTCTCCAGTTTGCTTGCAGATCTTTACTAGCTCTTGATCCGAGTTTTGAGCCTCTCTAATTTCATCCTCTAGTGTTGGTTGGACGTTCAGCACATGGCTGGAACCTCGCGGGACAATGTGCACATTTAATCGTGCCATCTCCTCGCGCAGATGATCATCTTTGGGCCCATAGGATTTCCGGCTTAAGGCATCGGCTACTACATTTGCCTTTCCGGGGTGGTAATGGATCTCTAAATTGTAGTCCTTAACCAACTCCAACCACCTCCTCTGCCTTAGGTTTAAATCCGGTTGGGTGAAGATATATTTCAAACTCTTATGGTCGGTGTAAACCTCACACTTATTTCCAATCAAATAATGTCTCCAAATCTTAAGGGCATGCACTACGGCTGCAAGTTCCAAATCATGGGTCGGATAGTTCTACTCATGGGTCCGGAGTTGGCGGGAAGCATATGCAACGACTTTCCCGTCTTGCATCAGCACACACCCTAATCCTTGTCGGGATGCGTCACAGTAAATGACAAAATCCCGATGGATGTCCGGTAGGGTCAGCACTGGGGCGGTTGTCAACCTTTGCTTCAATTCTTGAAAACTTCTTTCACAATTTTCCGTCCAGGCGAACTTTTTCTCCTTCTTAAGAAGTTCCGTCATGGGTCGGGCTACCTTAGAGAATCCCTCAATAAATCTCCGATAGTATCCGGCTAATCCAAGGAAGCTCCTGATTTCACTAACGTTAGTTGGCCGCTGCCAGTTGGAAACTGCTTCGACCTTTTCTGGGTCCACTGCTACACCTTCCGCGGTTAGAATGTGACCAAGGAAAGCTACTCTCTCCAGCCAGAATTCGCACTTGCTAAACTTGGCATATAGTCTATGTATTCTCAGCTTTTCTAATACTACTCGCAGATGTTGCTCATGTTCCTGAATACTCTTGGAGTAGATAAGTATGTCGTCGATAAAGACTATGACAAACTTATCCAGCTCGTCCATAAATACCTTGTTCATGAGGTTCATAAAATAGGCAGGGGCATTGGTTAGTCCGAAGGACATTACGGTGAACTCGAACTGCCCGTAGCGGGTAACAAAAGCTGTCTTGGGAATATCACTTTCTCTAATCTTGAGCTGGAAATATCCTGACCTTAGATCGATCTTGGAAAAATACTTGGCTCCTTTTAGCTGATCGAAAAGGTCATCAATCCTGGGGAGGGGGTACTTATTCTTAATGGTAACCTCGTTCAGTGCCCGGTAATCTACACACAACCTCATACTCCCATCTTTCTTCTTGACAAATAAGACTGGGGCTCCCCATGGCGACGAGCTTGGTCTGATGAAACCAATTCATTGCAGTTCTTCTAGTTGTTTCTTTAGTTCTGTCAACTCGGATGCCGCCATCCTATAGGGTCTTTTGGCTATAGGGGAGGTTCCAGGGATAAGGTCAATGACGAATTCTATATCCCTATCCGGTGGCATACCGGGAAGTTCTTCGGGGAAGACGTCTGGGTATTCATTTACTACCGGGACTTCTTCTAAGGGCTTGGCTTCCATGCTAAACACCATTGGGTCAAACTTACTATCCCGGGTGTGGCAGATCACTTGTACCCCTTCGGGGTTTGTTAGGTGTACCACCTTGTCGGTACAGCCTATGAGACCATTGTGTCGGCTTAACCAGTCCATTCCAAGGATCACGTCTATTCCCCCAGACTTAAGTACTACTAAATCTGCTAGAAATTCTACCCCACTTAAATTGATCCTTACCCATGGACAGCCTAATCGACAATTGATGTCGCCCCCAGGCGTCCGGGTTAATAGGGGTGTTTTAGTAGTACTGTGGGTATTTTGTGTTTCTCCACAAAGCTTGAGGATATGAACGAGTGCGATGCTCCAGAATCAAATAGTACTGTTGCCAGGGCTGAGTTGACTAGGTACTCACCGAGCACTACGCCCTGAGCTTCTTGGGCCTCCTGCGCATCGATGTGATTGACGCGGGCTCGTCCAAATGATTGCTGAGGCTGCTTCGTCTGCTGGCTGTTGTCGTTATTGCGAATAGGCACTCGGTTGGCGCCGGTTAGGGCTGGTCTGGGTCCATTCACCGAGTTGGAGAAGGCTGATGTAGCCGGCTTGTTCTTGGCATAAGGGCAATTGGCAATGTAATGCCCTGTCTCTCGGCAGTTGAAACAGGCCCTAACATTGTTGTTGTCGGGGATGACCTAGCTTGCATTGCTCTGCGGGGCCCTCGTAGTATTCTGGCTCTTAAGCGGGGCCTGTGATCCTGTCACTTGGGACTGAGTTCTATACTGCATCGGGGCCTGAGATCTTGGTGCAGTGTAGTTGGAGTTCCTCGGCTTTTGATAGCGGTCCTGTTGGCGGGCCTTACTTTCCAGGAATTTACGTTTATTATCCTTCCTCTCCTCGGCTTTGGCCCTTTCCGTGAGGATAGCTTTGTTCATCAGGGTGTTGAAGTCCGGGTAGATCTGTGGGGTAAGCAAGGTTCGGAGTTCTGGGTTTAACCCCTTCTTGAACATGTCTTGCTTCTTATCATCGTCGCTCACTTCTTCCGGCGCATATCGGGCCAATTCTATGAACCGGTGGGTGTATTCTTCCACCGTCATGCTTCCTTGCTGCAGTGCGCGGAATTCATCCGCTTTGCGCTTCATGGTGGCAGAAGGAATGTGATAGCGGCGGAACTCTCTTACGAATTCTCCCCAGGTGATGGTAGAGGCATCTTCGGCTGCGGCACAATAATTTTCCCACCAGGATAATGCTGTTCCGGTGAGCTGGTGGGCTGCTAGAAGGACTTTGTCCCAGTCCTGGCATTCGAATGGTTCGAGTTTCCTCTGAATCACTCGCAACCAGTCGTCTGCATCCAGCGGGTTGCAGGATCCGGCAAAGGTGGGCGGCTTGGTCCTTAGAAAGGCTGTCAGCTTGTCATTCATATTCTGCCCTCGTGGCTGCCGGTTAATGAGGGCATTGGCCAGAGTCTCCAGTATGAGGGTCTGGTTGTGAATTATCTGCGCCAGGTCTCCGAGGGGCAGGGGTGGTGGTAGTTGCTCTCCTCCTTGATTTTCTCCTCGGTTCTGGCTTACTTCTTGTTCTGCCTGAGGAGGATTTTGTCCAGCAGGCTGTGCTCCGGCACCAGCGGCTGCGGGGTTCCGGCCACGGGAGGCCCTCGTGACGCTCCGGGGAACCATCTGTTGATTGGGTAGAGTGGGGTTACGATTAGGTGATGTTTAAGTTGTCTAATTCGTATATATAAGGCAGAATCTACCTTCTGCCGGTACTTATATAAACAATCAGCACACAACAAACCAGCACACACATCACAAACAACAAGCACAAACCATTTTATTACTGCAAGGGGGGTACAACTTGGGGGTACGACTAGGTCTCGTGCTACTCGGCCAAGGTCTTGTCTAAGGGCACGTCTTAAGCTGGGGGGTGCATCACTGGAACGGCGTCGGTTATTCTATTCGCGAGGCGTGCCTTCTTCCGGGGCGGAAAGGGTGAGAGGTTCTCGCTCGCCGTCTTCTGGGTCCCCATCGGTCAGGGGTTGCATTGCAGCATCCCCTTCGTCGGCGGCAGCAGAACTTCCAAGGTTTTCGGGTGGGGCTCGTGTGCTCCCAAAGAGTGATCCCCACCCTATGACGGGCGTTCCGAGTAAAACATGGTCTTCTCCAATTGCCGGGACCGGTGTTCCACTTTGGGTCCAATCTTGCATACGCCGGTCTCGGGCCTGTCGGAGGCTCTCTTGGGCGACTGCTTCGCTACTGACCGCGGCTGCGGCTCTCGCCTCGGCGTGGGCGGCTCGGATCTGCTGTATCCTCACTGCGAGCTCTGCTTGCTCGGCTCGATGGGTCTGCCCCCTTAGAAGGTTGGCTTGCTCATCAAAGAGTTGATCCAGGGCGGCTAGGTAAGTAGCCACTTGGTACAGGGGGCCTTCTTCGTGGCGACGTCGTTCCAGGTTTCTCATGCGTGCTTCCCAGACTGGGGTTCTGATGGCCGGCGGGAAGAACTTCGCTGGTGTGGGGGCGAGGTGTTCTTCAAAAATCCGGCACAAATAACGGAGTGCTTTTCTGATGGCCAAGGGGTAGGTGTCCTGATGTCTAAACCCTGTGGCAGTCACTCGCCAAGGCTGGATGTCGGGGTAGCGGTTACTCCTGGCGATGACCAGGATCACCCTGCAGCGGAGGGTACCATGGTGCTCGTACTCTCGGCTGTAGTACCTTGGGCGCTCTGCAACGCCAAGGTTCTCCAGGGTGCTGATTAAGAGGCCGGGAAAACCAGGTGCAGCTTGGCAATCGCCCTGGGTCCATCCTTCCTCAGCCATCTGAAACAGAAATAGGGTAAACAACCTGGTACAGGTGCAAAAGGGAGTAGATGATATTTATTATTACAACAAGGGTGGTACAGTTTTCATAGATACGTGGTCATTAGGGTAGGGTTTTAGCTAGGGGTGCTAATCCTATCATGGGGATTCTTCCTCGGTCCTGATAGAGCGCTTCTTTATTGGAAGGAACCGATCCATCTCGTTTTCGGTCTGAGTACCCTTATCCCAATGGGTTTCCATGGGTTCTTCTTCTTCTTCCTCTATCCATCCACCTATTCCGTTGCGGTTCTCGTATTCTTGCATCTGGGCTTGGAGGGCGGCTAAGGAATACTCGGCGTTTGCAGCTCTTATCCGTTGTTCCTCCAGCTCCTGGGTTATCCTTTCAATCCCACGGATTAGCTGCTTCAGTTGTGCCGCCTGTTCGCGGTAGAGGGCATCCAAGCCAGTAAGGTAGATGGATAGGTGGGAAACCGTATCTTCGAGGTCTTCTTCTTCTCGCCCAAGGCCCCTCATTCGGGCAATCCAAGTGCGTCCTCGTCCCTCAGCGGGTGGGAAAAACCCCATAGGAGTCCACTGTAGGTGGTGCTTGTAGAGCACACGCAGCCGTCGCAGGGCTTTACGGGCGGCCTTTCGATAGGTGTCGGGGAAGCGGAAGCCAGTAGTGGAGATGAACCAAGGGTCCACATCAGGGTAGCGGGTGCTCCTCTCCACAAAAATCATCATGTCGCACCGAAGGGTGCCTCCTGCGATGTACTCACGGTAGGCATACTCCGGTGGTTCCCTAATCCCAACGCGTTCCAGGCTGACCAATAGTAACTTGGGAAGGCCAGGCTCTGCGTGGCAGATTCCGCTAACCCATCCATTGCCAGCCATCTGGAACAAGGCAAAGACCAGTGGTGAGTGTTTGTGCAGAAAGTTTCTAAACCGGGACAAGTTCTAGGGTCTGAAAAGGGGTCTCGTTCCTAGGGTCACGTCCTACGGCCAGCCTACGGCTCTGATACCACCTGAAGCGTCCCCCCATCAGGGAAGACTTAAAAGTGTTGCTTTATCAGTCCCAGGAGGCTGATAACACTTTTATTACATCAGATGGTACATCACCGTACAACTCTTCGCGGTAATGGGCAGTGAAGCGCCACTATCGCGAGGACTACAACTAAAACCCACACTACTACACTAGCTATGAAAAGAGGATCATCAGAGTCTTGCGCCATGCGGAATCCAACAGTGGCCTCAACCACAGGCAAGACTGGGTGCAGGACGAAACCCTACTCGTTGTCTTCGGGGACGTAGTCTGGGTCTTCCACTGTAAAAGTAAGAAAGGGGTGAGTACAAACGTACTCAGCAAGTCCAATCACACCCACGGAGGGGGGGGTATAACAGAATTTAATGCACAAGGTATTCCAAGGATAAGGTTATGGTTCGTTTACGGAAAAACTCGGTTATATGCAGGGGTTTGTTTTAAAAGCATTTTCAAAATGAGTTTTCCAGTACCAAGGAGCACACAGCGTTGATCCACACGGATCCAGGTTTTAAACTGCTACCGGACTCCCCGTCCGACGTAGCATACGGCACAACTGCCGGACACTTTCCAAACGACTCACACCAGTTCAACCATTCCCAAAGAGAAACACTAGTTATGTGACCACACCATAACTTGCCCAATACCGTGGGCACGGCTATTCGAATAGATTTTCAACTCTGCAGAGGTGTGCAACTTTACCCACAGGTGGGGTACCACAGCACGATCACCTTAGTGTCGGTGCAGATCCAAACAAAGCCATTACCCACCTTAGCTAGACCTGACTAGCCACCACGGGATCCATCAAGGGGTAATTCGACCTACCTCCGAGGTTTAACCGGGGCATAAGTCACACGGAGCTTATCCCTTCTCCTTGATCACCCGTTGCTCTCAGCTCTCCTGATGGCTACCAGACTAACTAGTGGGATTTATGCTAAGCCGTTGCCCATACAACGGTCAAGTGGTTTGCACGACAGGAAGCTAGGTGAGATGACACATCAACTCGGTCCTTAGGGGTGACAAGATGGATATCTCCCTTCCTCGCTCAACCACACAGGTACGAGCACACCAACGGCAATTCACACAGAAATGCCATCCATCCCGTCTAACTCACTTTTCAAAACCACACTTTATCCCTTCCCACACGTACACACACTTTCTTTGCAAAACCAGGTGGTCAAGGTATGGTTATCACAAGTAGGGGTGGCTATCCTACCATGTTTTCGACACACAAAACCATGCAATTTTATAAAACAGGCCTCTGGGTTGTGTTTATAAAAACTAGGACAGAAACATGCATCAAAGGGCGGAATTGAACTTGCCATCGTCAAACTCTTGCGGGAGGTCCTGATCGTAGCACTGCCCCTTGGGCTCGGAGTCGCGGAACTGGTCCTCGTTCGCTTGGTCACAGTCGGGACCTTCCTCGTTCACTCCGTGTCCTACGACACAAACAAACAGACACACAATCAAGCGCAAGAACTAAAAGCTCTCGTTGTAGAGCTTGGATCGGAAATAATTTAGTTATGGAGATAGGGGTGATATTTTTGGGTGATTTCTTAATGGCATGGCTAGAACTACGCTAGAAGCGGAGTGGTAAAGTTTCGGGTCGATCGGAGGTCGTTTCGCACATAAAATGATGAGTTAACGGGGTGTTAGGGTTTAAACAAGGGTCTGAGGGCCTATTCGTAATTGTATATGATATGGAAAGGGCTTGGTCGTAATTTCTATATATGTTTGAGGCTCATTAGAAAGTGGTGGAGGTTTAAGTTTATATGGTGGAGGGTGTAATTTGGATTACCAGAAAGGGCAGGGTTTCTTTTGCAAACAAACGCAAAAGGGTGAAAGGTTCTTGAGGGAAATAGGGAAAGGGCAGGGGGTTTTGGGCAAATGTGCCCCTTCTTCCTCATCTTGCCAGCAGAAAACAGGGGAGGGGAGAAGAGGCTCGGTGCCGGCCCAAATCCCGGCGGCCTAGGGCCCGGGGCGGCTCGGGTGAGAGGGGAAAAGGGAGAGGGGGGGCATGGGGATCCCATCCCCGGCCTCACCTCGGGTTGAGATGGAGCGAGGAGGTGCGCCCACGGCAGGCGGCGGGCGGCGGTGGTGCCACGGGCGGCGGCAGCGCTGCGGGTCAGGAGAGGAGGCGCGCGGTGGCGAGGGCGGTTGTGGCGGTCGGGCTGCGCTGGGGGGGCCAATTTATAGGCTGGGGGAAAGGCAGTGGAGGGGGTTCGGCCGGCGGGCGGTGCGGGGCGTCATCAATGGCGCTCGGCCGCTTGCGGCCGTCGCGACGTGGCGTGGCGGGGAGAGCGTCGAGGCATCGTACGCGGAGCTGTGCCGGCACAGGAGTGGGGAAGCGATGGCGCGCGCTGTGGGGCGGGATGCGGCACGGCGGGCGGCGCGTCGTCGCAGCTCGGCGTGCGAGTGCAGGCGGCGTGCGGCACAGCGGGCGGCGCGGCACGCGGGGGGAAACAGGGCGCGCGCAGGCGACGCGCTGCACGGCGGGCGGCGCGGCACGCGGCGCACGCGTGCGCGTGCGCGGGTGGCGCGACACGGCGCGGGCCAGGGGGCGTGACGCGGCACGGCGCAGTGCACGGCTGTGCGTCGCGGCGCGGCCGGGCAGGGGCTGGCGCGGTGGTGCTCGGGCGCACGCCCGCGCGTGAGGGAAGGAGGGCCATGGCTCAGGGCCTAGCAGAAGGGGAGCGGCGCTCGGGAGCAGGGAAAGGCCGGGAAAGAAAGAAAGGAAGAAGGAGAGGGAAAAGAAAGAAGAAAGGAGGAAGGGAGGAAGAGAAAAGAGAGAGGGAGAGAAAAGAAAGGAAATGGGAGGAAAAAGAGAGAAAGGAGGAAAGGAGAGAGGCGTGTCGGCGCCGGTCGCGGCGGCGACCGCGGCCGGTCGGCCACGCGCGCGCGAGATTCGCGCGCTGCGCGAGAAGGAAATTGCGCCGGCGCTAATTGCGGAGGGCGGTTGCGCGCGGTCGACAAGCCATCGAGCGATGCGGAACAGGGCAGCAATCCGGTTAGGGTTAGGGTTTTGACGTCGAACCGTTTTTACGAATCACTCTTGCGCATGATTTAATTAAGTGAATTTTTCAGGGCGTCACACCCCGTGACCGCCATGAGCTCCTGAATCTTTTCCCCCACTTTCCCCATGCCGCCGGTGAGCCCCCAAGCAGGAATTTGGTCGCCGTCGATCGGCTTCTCTGTAAAACCCGGCCAAGGACTCGATTGCAAGCTTTTAAATCTTTCTAGGGTCTTTTCTGTGAAATATCAGTACCCCTCCACAATTCAAAGCTGTTAAATTTGAAAATCAATAGGAATTCGTAGAAAAATCCAAAAATTGTCAAACTAGTTTTGTTGAACTCTAGAAGTCTAGCTCTACAACTTTTTTTACTAGAATTTAGTTTACCACTAAATGCTTTTAGAGTTATTTTAAAGTTTAGTAAAAGGGTATGTTGTGTATAACTTTTGTATGCTAACTTTATTTTATGTGATTTTTGGTATGCAACATGTTTAAGGTGTAAGTGAAATTGTGTGCAAATTTCACCTTCAATACTACACTCTAACTTGAACTCATTTAAATTTTGTGCAACTCATGTTTGAAATGAAATCAATATATTCAAGCATGATGCTAATGCTTTCCTGCTTAGATCTTTTTACCATGTGTAGTTCTGATATTAAGTGACTCATAGTAAATTTTTAAGAATTTAAAAGCACTATTTTGCCTAAGGTTAGATTTAAACTTGAAATTTGAACTTAATTCAAATGCCGTAGTTTCTATCTTCAAGAATTTATTTAAAATTTATAGTAAGCTCATCTGATACAAATAAGCACACCCACGAAAATTCAAGGCCAGAGCCCCTGTAGATTTCAAACTAAAAATAAAACTTGTTATCATAGGTTCAATTTATAAGTAGATTTGAATTCTTGGATTTCAAAACTTTGCTTTGTGATGCTTTGTATATAAGCTATTGGATTGCAACTTTATCATGAAGTAAAGTTCTTAAATCAATAACCACCTAATTCAAATCACTGCATATCATGTAGAGTCACCGACACTCGATGACGGAATCTATACACTGGTCCCGGAAACCGAGCAAGGTTTATGTGAAGACCAGGTGAACTTCGCGCGAAGACTTAACTGAAGCCCCGAACCAAAGTTCGGAAGTCATTGACATCCCTGACCCCAACCCCACCCAAGAAGGCAAGCCCCGGTGCATAACCCAGTATTTTAAATTATGCACTTATGTTACTATATATCTATCTTGTGCATTAAGTATTAGGAGTTGTTATGAAACCCTAGTTGCATGAAACTTAGGAACCTATGTAATGTTTTCAAGTCCTGGATGAGTAGATGCTCTGCTAATAAGACCGGCAGAAGTTGAGTGATTTCCTATCACTCGCGCGATATAGGAGTTGATTTTTACTATTTCGCAATCACTATAGGGATCACGGACGGGATTATGTGCAGTACCATGATTTGGAATGGTACCCGTATGTGTTGAATTAAGTTTGATAAGGTTGCAATGTGTGGTAGTGGTGGTCAAGTGTTTGAAAGTACTAGCCACATACCGTAAATATGGTACGCGGTAAGCCTAGTACCTGATTGGCCCGGCTAGTGGACTTACCCCACCACTTGAATTTTGGTTTTTATTGCACACACGCACCAACATGCTGGAGAACGTTCTGCATAGCAGACAGGAGTACGGTCATACAATCACGCTGTAGACGTACGTCCTGCACATTGGATGTGCGTACGGTCCTAAAGTCGCTTGTGGTGGCCCTGATCCACACCCCGGAATATGATGGGAATGGTTGCCCGGAAAGGAAAGTTTCCAAGCGTGTGAGTTAGGATCCCTTGCAAGGTTATGAAATTCGATTCAGGAATCATCCGTTTCTTGTGGAGATTGGGACTACTTGATACTTCTACCACATAGAGTAAGAACAGTAACAGTTAATAGAATAATTGGGATGGATGCCTAATATCTACCTTGCTTGACTAGTATAGGTGCTTACCTAGAAGGGTTAAAATATGAAAGTAAGGACATACACTTTGTTGCTTTTCAGCAAAAGAAAACCTAGAACCTTTCAACCTCTCATGGTGTAGTTATGGGCTAAGTATACCCAATTGACGGGTAAGCCTTGCTAGTAATATTATTTTCAGGTATACCATTAGAGGACTATGTGGCTAGTTCTCCTTGGTCCTCTTCTGTTCTGCTTGGCTGGTCCGTGGAATGGGATTCGTCCCCGGCCGGCAATGACCCATCGGAATGACGCCATGCTTTGGGCTAAGTATGGTGCCTACTTCTGCGATGTATGTAGTTGCGTTGTTATATCTTTTCCGCTGCCCCCTCTGAACAATGGCTGTTAAAACTTAAAGTTTCGAATAATATCTATACAAATTTGTATTAGTTAGGGTACAACAAAACTTATGTGTAATTATCCTGTGGTGTAAAATTTGTGAGCTGTTGTAATGCTGGACTCACCTTCGTGCGAGGTAAACCTACGTCGATCCTGTGTAACCATGGTTGAATCGGGCGGTGACCCGACAAACCAATGAGTTGTTCCATTTGAAGTGCGTTGAGACTCTATTGTTTGCGTACTTAAACCAGAATAATTCAGCCGGTTCTGCCACAGCTAGTATCAAAGCTGTAGGTTTACGCTTACAGATTGCAACAGCTCTTAAAAATGCTTTCAGAATAAAAACTTGTTACCAAAAGAGTTTACAAATTACATTGGACTCATTAAGGTTTGTGCTTAGATCGTAAAGCCCTAAGGATTTATATGAGAGTTATCAGGTGGCCACTAATATATATAGTACTACTCTAACTTCCAGCACTACATTTCTGTAACAACTTACTTTCAAGCACAATCAACCTTATATTTTGTAACGACGTGTTCAACGTTGAGGTAAGAAGGTAAGAATCCTCAGCCAACTGAGAGAGATTGGTCTTCCCGTCGGTGTTGCGACTCGAACGCTGTTTCTCAAGCAGCGGCTTACTTGAGATGCTGCCAATATATCAACAATAAGTTGATCATATAGGGAGTACATGGTTAGGCACAGAATATGGTGATCGTTGTTCATATCCCCATCCTATACGGTACCCCCGTTAATACGTTGCAGATGTAACGTATGTTAACATCGTCCGTACGGCGGAAATTGTACGGATACTGTTTCTATAGTGAACAGTAATATTTGGGGACGCTTTCATGACGTGCTGGCATGAAAGGTTCACAATATACCACTGTGGTTTTCTGCAGGTACATTAATTTTGATGGCACAATACATACGTCTCTCACTATAATAACCACGTAAGTCCAAATATATTTGGCAATTATTTTTTATTGTGAGGTCGAATTGTACGTGCATGCATAATCCATCATCAAGCAAAGTGAGTGCATTGAATGTGTGGTTCTTTTAAGGATGTATAGAATGTTGTCTATCTCCAATACGGTTTCAATAGGATTCTTGGGAAATCTTAGTTGAGTTCTTGGCAGGGTAATCACTTTCCGGCCATTCCATGCCTCTAATTCACCTTTATTGCCCAGTCTATTCAACTCTTGGCTGAAAACCTTCAAATCTCACCATTTGAATTCTTGCTTCAGATGGCGGAATTTCCAAAGATCTTTTGGGACCACGAGGGACATGCTCATACCAATACCTTGCATTGGGAGGGTTTTACCCGTCTTTTGTGGGAGTCACTTCAGTTATTTTGCTACACCGAGCCACCACAGTATGATGGAGTTGAGTATAGTGAAGAGGGTGTTCCTCGGTGCAGAGTGAAGATGACCATCCCTCAACATCCTTTTTGATCTCTATGGCAGCCCATTGAGAGTAATGTGGTTGGTTATCGCCTCGTTGACACTATAGAAATGGCAGCCCTTGAAGCTATCCACATTTGCTGTGACCAACATCTAGAAGAAGTTGCCGCGTATCCTATTGGCCTATTCCCTGCTGCAGATTCTCATGACCCCGAGTGGGTTTTCCGAATATCACATGGTGGCCAATTGCTAGGAGATCTGGCCGAGGAGACGTTATATACTATGATCATATTCATGAATGTACAACACCACTATCAGATACTACAGCATCGCAGTATGAACCAACTGATCAGCATAGCCCAAAGTCATCATAGAAATGTTGACCAACAGGTTAATCAGATTGAAGAGCTCCGAGTTACGATTACTGCTAAAAATGAAGCTTTCGCATAGCGGGATGAAACTATTATTCACCGAGAAGATCATATTGTTGAGAGTGATGCAGTAATCATTCAGCGCAATACCATTATTGAGTTCCTCCAGGAACAAGTCCATGACCTCACCCTTGAGCTAGACGACGCCATCAACCACATTAATGTGATCCAAGAGCAGCAGGTACCTCTTGATGTACCTGAGGAGCCTAAGAGTGAAGATGAGGAACAAGACCCAGAGGAGATTGAAGGAGTTTCAGATCTCGATTCCGAGCACGGAGATCCAGAACCAAATCCTCAACCCAATCGTTCTTCTTCCGGCAGCCAGTCTTCTGTGGGCAACCTCAACGATTTCTAGTTTATCCGTATCGTCGATATCCCAGATGTACTCAGTGTAGTATAGTGTGACATAGGGAATGAGTAGTCTAGTTTGACCTAAGGGCCACTTGTTGTATTATATGTGGCAAGTGTAGGTATGGTTTGATGGTAATTAGTAGATTACCAAGCTGTAACATAAAGACCACCAGTGATGATCTTTAAATCAAGTTCCTGTCTAGTTATCTATCGAGCTATCAATCTGTTGCACTCTCTCCATATGTTTTGTTTTCGTGCGGTATAATTCTGAAAATGGAAGCAAGTATTATGATTTCTAATGGATATCTTCCATTCTTCAGATGGTTGGCGCTACGCGTGGAACCCCTGAAGGTTTTAGGCCAGACCAGGCTAGCGGTTCCCAACAACTGCCCCCAGCACCCCCAAATCTGGCAGAAGTAATGGCACGGCAGACTGAGTTACTTAATCAGCTAGTGCAGGCACAGATGAACCAATTCCATCACCAACACCAAGGTCAGGATGAACCTCCATCTGCTGGTTATTAGGATTTCTTCGGCACACAGCCTCCACTATTTCACAAAACTGAAGAACCTCTCGACGCCAATGCATGGCTCCGTACTATTGAGTCCAAGTTTGTGCTACTATCCGCACCATGTTCCGAAGCCAATAAAGCACTCTTTGCAACACAACAGCTTCGCGGCACTGCCCGCATTTGGTGGGATCATTACCATGCCATGCAGCCAGAAGGACATGTGGTCACATGGGAAGAGTTTCGGACCGCCTTTAGGGCGCATCATATTCCAGAAGGACTCATTGGGCGGAAGCTCAATGAATTCTTAGCTCTTACCTAGGGAACCCGCACCGTAATGCAGTACGCATAGGTCTTCAATCACCTGTTTCAGTATGTGGGTTATCATGCAAACACTGATGCTAAGAAGCGGGATCGTTTCCGTCGTGGCCTGAGCACCAAGCTCAGAGAATGATTGAATCTTGTGAAGGTAGACACTTTCAACGAGTTGGTCAATGTGGCCATTACTCAAGAAGATTGCATCTCAGCCCATCAGGCTGAGAAGAAGCGGAAGATACCCCCTGGACCCTCGAGTGCTCAACTCCCGAGGTATCGGTTAGTCCAGAATACAGCTACACGAACTCCACCTCGGAACAATCAGCCAGGCAGATGGGTAGCTAGACCCCCTCAACAGTCTAGATTCAATAGGCCACTAGTGCCTTAGTCTCAGCAGCAGCAGCAACAGTCGGGAGCAAGACCGAACTTTTCACAGTTCAACCAGGGAAGCAACAACAATTGTTGTTTCAATTGCGGTAGTTCCTCGCATTTCATCAGAGATTGCCCTCAACCTAGGAAATCATTCCAAGGGTAGACGTCCAACCTGAACAGCAAGGGCAAGGGCAAGAAGCAAGTTGTACAAGTCCGCCAAGGGAGGGTGAATTTTACAACTCTCTCCGAACTTCCTGAGGGTGCACCAATCATGACGGGTACATTCACTATACACCATCAACCCGCAGTTATACTTTTTGATTCTGATGCAACTTATAGTTTTATCAATTCAAAATTTGGAACCAAAGTAGGCTTGGATTACTATCCTACTAAAGGAGCATATATGATAGTGACTCCTGGTGGTAAAATTGCCTCAAATCAAATCTGTAGAAATGTGCCAATTCAGTTGGGTAGCAATCTGGTAAAGATAGATTTACTTGTGATAGATCTAGAAGGAATAGATATCTTACTAGGCATGGATTGGATGACTAGACACCGAGTGTCATTAGACATCTCTTCCCGAGCGGTTGAGATAGACTCACCCTACCAAGGCACTACTGTTCTTTATCTCTCACCACGGAAGTGCATTAACTCTTGTGCCTATGCTATAGAAGGAATCAAGCTAGAGGATATCCCTATTGTATGTGAGTACCCAGACATTTTTCCAGATGATTTGCCTAGAATGCCTCCAGATAGAGACATTGAATTCATTATAGAGCTACAGCCCGGCACAGCCCCCATTTCAAAGAGGCCATATCGTATATCACCTAATGAGCTGGCCGAATTGAAAATTCAACTTCAGGACCTCCTTGATAAAGGTTTTATTCGTCCAAGTGCTTCACCATGGGATGTCCAGCCCTATTTGTGAAGAAAAAGGACAATAGTCTAAGACTATGTGTAGACTATCGCCCCCTCAACGCGGTAACCATCAAAAACAAATATCCTCTTCCTCGCATTGACATCTTGTTCGATCAGTTAGCCAGAGCCAAGGTATTCTCTAAAATTGACCTTCGCTCTAGATATCATCAAATAAAGATCAAGCCTAGTGACATTCCAAAAATGGCATTTTCCACCAGATATGGACTCTATGAATATCTAGTTATGTCTTTCATGTACCTTATGAATTCAGTCTTTATGCCGAAGCTCGATAGATTCGTTGTGGTATTTATCGATGATATCCTAATCTATTCCAAAAACCTAGAAGATCATGAAAGACATCTCCATGTGGTTCTTCAGACATTAAGAGACCACCATTTGCATGCCAAATTCTCCAAATGTGAGTTTTGGTTGGATACAGTTAAGTTTCTAGGTCACACCATCTCTAGTGACGGTATACCCGTCGATCCAAGTAAAGTTCAGGAAGTATTGGATTGGAAGCCTCCTATTTCAGTCCATCAAATCCGCAGTTTTCTTGATCGAGCTGGCTATTATCGTTGTTTCATCCCTGACTTCTCCAGAATAGCTAAGCTCAAGATAGAATTACTGAAGAAGGGAATTAAATTTTCCTGGAATAAGAAATGTGAAGAAGCATTCCACACCCTTAGAGCACATCTCACTACTGCTCCAGTTTTGGCTCAACCAGATAATTCTAAACCTTTTGACGTTTATTGTGATGCTTCGGGCATCGGACTTGGTTGTGTACTTATGCAAGACAACCGAGTGATTGCTTATGCATCGCAAGCACTCAGGACTCATGAACAGAACTATCCTACACATGATCTTGAACTCGCAGCTGTTATTCATGCACTTAAGATTTGGAGACACCATCTGATGGGTACTAAGTGCAACATTTATACGGACCATAAGAGCCTCAAGTACATTTTTACACAAGCAGATCTAAATATGAGGCAGAGACGTTGGCTAGAACTCATAAAGGATTATAATTTAGAAGTACATTATCATCCAGGCAAGGCCAACATAGTTGCGGATGCACTTAGCCGCAAGGCGCACTGCTCTTGTTTTCCAGTAGAAGCCTTCAGCGAAACTCTCTGTGGGGAAATGAGAAAGCTCAATCTAAAGATCATTCCTCAAGGTAGTCTAAATCATATCTCAGTTGAGACTACACTTAAGGATAGCATCATCATGGTACAACAGCATGATGAAGGTATCAAAATCATCAAGCAGATGACAGCCCAAGGAGAAGAAAAGTACAAGTGCTTCCAAGTAGACCCTAAGGGGATTCTATGGTTCAATGGGCGTATGATTGTACCCAAGGACCATCAGCTTCGTAAGCAGATAATGGATGAGGCCCATCTATCCAAGTTCTCCATGCACCCCGGCAGTACCAAGACTTGAGACAAAATTTCTGGTGGACTCGCACGAAAAGAGAGATTGCAAAATATGTCTCGGAATGTGACATTTGTCAAAGAGTTAAAGCCAGCCACTTAAAAACTGCTGGTATCCTTCAACCTTTACCCATTCCCTCTTGAAAGTGGGAAGATATCAGTATGGATTTTATCATTGGCTTACCCAACACTTCCCAAAAGCATGATTCTATATGGGTAATCGTTGATCGATTAACCAAAACCGCCCATTTCATTCCCATGCATAATACTTACAATGCTAAGAAGTATGCCGAAATCTATCTAGACCAAATCATTTGTCTCCATGGAGTACCTAAGACGATCATCTCTGATCATGGAGCACCGTTCATTGCTCGTTTCTGGGAGCAACTTCAATATTCTCTTGGAACCAAGTTAATTCGAAGCTCCGCATATCATCCGCAGACTGACGGACAAATAGAAAGAGTAAATCAAATCCTAGAAGATATGCTTAGAGCCTATGTAATCCAGTATGGCAAGAACTGGGACAACTGCTTATCTTTAGCAGAATTTTCCTACAATAACAGTTATCGATCGAGTCTCAAAATGGCTCCATTTGAAGCATTATACGGTCACCGATGTCGAACTCCTTTGAGTTGGTCTTAAACCGGTGAACGTAAAATCTTTGGACCCGATCTTGTTATTGAAGCAGAAGAGAAAGTGAGGATCATTCAAAGTAACCTAAAGGCAGCCCAATCTCGATAAAAGAGCTACACGGATAAACGAAGAAAACCCTTACAGTTTGAAGTGGGTGATTTCGTATATCTCCGAGTATCTCCTACCAGAGGTATTCAACGGTTCGGCATAAAAGGAAAACTCGCTCCTCGATATGTTGGACCTTTTGAAATTCACGAAATCTGTGGACCAGTAGCTTATTGTCTTCAACTTCCTCCTCAACTAGCAGCCATTCATGATGTCTTCCATGTTTCTCAACTTAGGAAGTGCATCAAAACCCCTACCGAGATCATCGATTCCCAAATCGTCGAAATCGAATCAGATCTGTCTTATACTGAGCACCCAATCCGAATACTAGATACCAAGGAAAGAAGCACAAGAAGAGAGACGGTTAGGATGTTTAAAATTCAGTGGAACCATCACACTGAAGAAGAAGCGACTTGGGAAACCGAGTCATATCTCCAACGCAACTTTCCAAATTTTCTTAAAACCAATCCATATATCTAATCATTCGATTCTATCATGTTCCTGAATCTCGGGATGAGATTCTTTTTAGGGGGGAAGGCTGTGACATTCAGGTACTTAGGAGATAAGCATATTAAATATTAGTATATGTTATGCTTGTTACAATGAAGTGTGTGTTGCTTTGATAAATACTTTTAAAACCAAAATGCAAGTTAAAGGGTAGTTTTGTAATTATGGAAAAATTAAGGTTCTTTTGCCAAATGTGTGTGAAGGTAGGGTAATTTCAAAATATAAGAAGGTTAGTTTTCTAAAGGTAAGAAGTTACTTTTAAACCACTGTAAACAGTGGAATTATCCTAAGGTTTCTTTTAGAATGTGAATTTTTAAATAGGTTTTATGTGAAATTTGATAGTTTATCGGATTTCAAAATAGTTTTAAAAACCTAACTCTTTTGAAGCTGACCCTTAAAGCAAAGTTGTAGAACTTTCTAAACTCTACACTTTTGCTTTTGGGCATATTTTCATTTGAGCTATTGTTTGAAAGATAATTTTACTTTACAGTGGAGTCCTTGCACTTTTGAAAAATTCCAACCAGGTCCTCATCATCTTCCTCTCTCCCCTCCCTCTCTGTTTTCTCTGCTGCTCTGCTCCACCGCCCGCCACCCCTCGCCGGCGAGCTCCCGTGCTGCCAGCTGCCCCTCGCCACTTTAACCTCACCACCTGGCCCTCCAAGTCACCTGCCCGCCGCTCGCCCGACCCCTGCTGGCCTCTTCCCGCCCCTCCAAGTCGCGCCGCCGGTACCCGAAGCCGCCACGCATGTCGCCGGTTGACAGCAGCTGCTTCAGCTCGCCAGCGCCCTTTCTTCTTCTCGCAGAATGACTGGGAGTCCTCCTCGATTTCATATAAACGCTTGTGCGGCTGCATTTCACCCCCTCGACTACTTTTCCACTCGACCACCTCCGCCACAGCTCCGCCGCTGCTCCTGCTCGCCATCGTCAGCTGCCTCCATCGCCCCACACGCTCAACCCAATGCTCCGCCAGCATCCCCACCTCCCACCGAAGCTCCCTGACCAGTTCAATTGCATTCCCTCTAATCCACGGCGCCCGGACCATAGCGCCGGTGAACTCTTCCACCACCGCCGTTTCTGCTCATCGTCATCCCGCCGCTCCGCCACCTCTTGGCCCTCATCGAGCTCACCACCAGCACTACATCTACTCGAAGAATCTTCCTAGCCACTTTCCCGTTGTTCTCCAGCACTCCGGCTACCGAAACGCTGCCGCCGTGCTCGGAGCCCCGCCACACCGGCTCGGTTCACCGTCGACCCGCCGCCTTAGCCCCTTCCTTCCTCGATTTCGGCCACCCCCGTGACCGCCGTGAGCTCCTGAATCTTTTCCCCCACTTTCCCCTTGCCGCCGGTGAGCCCCCTCGCAGGAATTTGGTCGCCGTCAATCGGCTTCTCTGTAAAACCCGGCCAAGGACCCGATTGCAAGCTTTTAAATCTTTCTAGGGTCTTTTCTGTGCAATATCAGTACCCCTCCCCAATTCAAACCTGTCAACTTTGAAAATCGATAGGAATTTGTCAAAAAATCCAAAAATTGTCAAACCAGTTTTGTTGAACTCTAGAAGTCTAGCTCTACAACTTTTGTTACTAGAATTTAGTTTAGAACTAAATTCTTTTAGAGTTATTTTAAAGTTTAGTAAAAGGGTATCTTGTTTATAACTTTTGCATGCTAACTTTATTTTATGTGATTTTTGGTATGCAACCTGTTTAAGTTGTAAGTGAAATTGTGTGCAAATTTCACCTTCAATACTACACTCTAACTTGAACTCATTTAAATTTTGTGCAACTCAAGTTTGAAATGAAATCAATATATTCAAGCATGATGCTAATGCTTTCGAGCTTAGATCTTTTTACCATGTGTAGTTCTGATACTAAGTGACTCATTGTAAATTTTTAAGAATTTAAAAGCACTATTTTGCCTAAGGTTAGATTTAAACTTAAAATTTGAATTTAATTCAAATGCCTTAGTTTCTGTCTTCAAGAATTTATTTAAAATTTATAGTAAGCTCATCTGATACAAATAAGCACACCCACAAAAATTCAAAGCCAGAGCCCCTGTAGATTTCAAACTAAAAATAAAACTTGTTATCATAGGTTCAATTTATAAGAAGTAGATTTGAATTCTTGGATTTCAAAACATTGCTTTGTGATGCTTTGTATATAAGCTATTGGATTGCAACTTTATCATGAAGTAAAGTTCTTAAATCAATAAGCACCTAATTCAAATCACTGCATATCATGTAGAGTCATCGACACTCGACGACGGAATCTATACACTGGTCCCGGAAACCGAGCAAGGTCTATCTGAAGACAAGGTGAACTTCGCCGAAGACTTAACTGAAGCTCCAAACCAAAGTTCGGAAGTTATTGACATCCCTGACCCCAGCCCCACCCAAGAAGGCAAGCCCCGGTGGATAACTTAGTATTTTAAATTATGCACTTATGTTACTATATATCTATAAGTGCATTAAGTATTAGGAGTTGTTATAAAACCCTAGTTGCTTGAAACTTAGGAACCTATGTAATGTTTTCAAGTCCTGGACGAGTAGATGCTCTGCTAATATGACCGGCAGAAGTCGAGTGATTTCCTGTCACTCGCGCGATATAGGAGTTGATTGTTTACTATTTCACAATCACTATAAGGATCACGGACGGGATTATGTGTAGTACCATGATTTGGAATGGTACCCGTCTGTGTTGAATTAAGTTTGATAAGGTCGTAGTGTGTGGTAGTGGTGGTCAAGTGTTTGAAAGTACTAGCCACATACCGTAAATATGGTACGCGGTAAGCCTTGTACCTGATTGGCCCGGCTAGTGGACTTACCCCACCACTCGAATTTTGGTTTTTATTGCACACACGCACCGACGTGCGGAAGTATGTTCTGCATAGCAATCAAGAGTACGGTCATACAGTCACACTGTAGATGTACATCCTGCACATTGGATGTGCGTACGGTCCTACAGTCGCTTGTGGTGGCCCGGATCCACGCCCCGGAATATGAGGGGAATGGTTGCCCGGAAAGGAAAGTTTCCAAGCGTGTGAGTTAGGATCCCTTGCAAGGTTATGAAATTTGATTCAGGAATCGTCTGTTTCTCACGGAAATTAAGACTACTTGATACTTCTGCCACATATAGTAAGAACAGTAACAGTTAATGGAATAATTGGGATGGATGCCTAATATCTACCTTGCTTGACTAGTATAGGTGCTTACGTAGAAGGGTTAAAAGAAACTATAATCTGAAAGCTAAAATATAAAAGTAAGGACATACTCTTTATTGCTTTTCAGCAAAAGAAAACCTAGAACCTTTCAACCTCTCATGGTTTAGTTATGGGCTAAGTATAACTAATTGAAGGGTAAGACTTGCTGAGTATTAGTATACTCAGCCTTGCTAGTAATATTATTTTTAGGTATGCCATTAGAGGACTCTATGGCTAGTTCTCCTTGGTCTTCTTCTATTCCGCTTGGCTGGTTCGTGGAATGGGATCCGTCCCCGGCCGGCAATGACCCATCGGAATGACGCCATGCTTTGGGCTAAGTATGGTGCCTACTTCTGCAACGTATTTAGTCGCGTTGTTATATCTTTTCCGCTGCCCCCTCTGAACAATGGCTGTTAAAACTTAAAGTTTTGAATAATATCTGTACAAATTTGTATTAGTTAGGGTACAACAAAACTTCTGTGTAATCATGTGTAATTATCCTGTGGTGTAAAATTTGTGAGCTGTTGTAATGCTGGACTCGCCTTCGTGCGAGGTAAACCTACGTCAATCCTGTGTAACTGTGGTTGAATCGGGCGTTGACCCGACAGACCAATGAGTTGTTCCGTTTGAAGTGTGTTGAGACTCTATTGTTTGCGTACTTGAACCGGAATAATTCATGCGGTTCTGCCACAAGTTGTCCCATTCCTTGAATGTGACGGGCAGCTCAACCTGCCCTAGGGGAATCATTTTCCCATCAGTAACGCCATAGAAGGGCATCGATGGGAGCAGTTTGCGTTCCCCAACCTGCATCTTGTGGAACACCTGTAGGGAGAGGAGGTTCAGACCTGCTCCCCCATCGACGAGGACCCTTCCCACCCCGAGATTGCAGATCGTGGGGGTAACAACGACAAAGAGTATACCAACCCCCATCGTGTTGTCCGGATGGTCGTTCCGGTCAAAGGTAATCAGCGTACCCGACCACTTTAGGAGCTAGGAGCTCGCCGACGCGTGGGAGGCAGCGCAGACTTCCTTCTAGAGGAGTTTGGCTCTCCTTCAAGATGGAGAAGCACTCACTCCACCGAAGATGGTGGCCACGACGTGCTATGGCTCCTGGAAGCCCAAGCCCGCCACACCCGTTGCGCCTCCATCGCAGCCATCATGGCGACGGTTTCCCCGCTCCTTCTGATGGTTCTCCACGAGGCCTTTGACCAACTGGCACTCGGTGAGGTCGTGCCAGTCGATCCTGTGGATCTCGCACCACTCGCCGGCTCCGTGCTTCACCAAGGTCGGCTTCTGGGAGCCTCCTCCAAGGTTCCTACCCGTGGGTGGCTTGTTGCGGCCTTCTGTCGCCAGGGCAGCGACAGCTTTCTGCTTGTTCTTCTTGTTGCCAGGCTTGCTACATTCTGGGGAGGCAAGCTCCTCGGCACACCGTTCAGTGCAGCTCTGAGCCTCCGCCTCCTGAGCACACTTGTCCGCTAGGGAGAATAGCTTCACAACGGTTTCGATGTTGTGAGTCTCAACCTTCCCTACCAAGTGCTTGTTGGTGATCCCCTCGCTAAATGCCATGATGATGGCGGATGGCGAGATGTGGGGAATGGTGTTGCGCACCTAGCTAAAATGCTGGATGTACTATCGTAGTGTTTCGCTTTTGCGTTGTCTAACCGCAAGGAGATCTCCTCGAGTACCGGGTCAGTTGAACGACCTGAGAAAGTTGGTGACGAACTGCTGGCACAGTTTGCCCCACGAGCCGATAGATCCTGGCGGGAGGTTCATCAGCCAGGACCTCGTGGTACAACTAAGGGCCGCGTGGAAGTAGTTGGCCATGACCTAAGGCCCCCCACCCGCAGCATGGATGGCTGTGGTGTAGATCTGGAGGAATTCCTAAGGATCGATTGTACCATCGTACTTCTCCAGGATGTCCGGCCGAAACTTGGAGGGCCAGTCGACCCGCCGCAGGTCCGCAGTGAAGGCTCGACAGCCAGCACCGTAAGGTCCAATGTCATCATCGCCGGTGGAGCTGCGCTGCCCCTGGTTTCCCCGCCCGAGTGAGGTGAAGGTGGCGTGATCCTCCTCGGCCTCTCGGCGCAACTCACATGTACGCTTGAGGGTGGTCCGGGCATCTTCGCTGGCTCGCTTCCTGTCGAGGCGGGAGCGCAAGTTGCACAACCCAATGGTCCGCGATCAGCTCGGAGTGGGTCGCCCCGATAGCGGCCGAGAGTCCCCTCGGGAGGGACCTCCGCCGATGGTGCTGGAGACCTGAGCCCCCGGCTCTGGGCACGTCTTCCCGAATAGACTGGCTAGCTCATCATGCCACTTCCCTTCGGGTGTTCTGGGCTCTGTTCTCACTGGGGGATGGTGCAGGAGCACACGGGCCGCCACCAGTGCCTCCCCAGGGTGAACGCTGCTGAGGCCGAGGTGCCCTCGTGCCCGGGACACACGTCGGATCGCCCGCTTCTGGGCCTCGACCCGGAACTGAGCGAGCCTGACATTGGCGGAGGCGGACTTGGGAGCGTCAAGTCAGGGTGGCGTCGTGATGGTTGACGCCTGCTGACGCCCGCCTAGTGCGAGGGGATGTGGTTCCACCACCCCCGCGCTAGGCGGCACATCGGATGGCCCCCTCCGGGGGGCATGATCGCCGTTGCTCTCACCATCGCAACGGTCAGAGCGGTTTGCCATGGTTTCTCTTGAAGGTTTTTCGCCGGGGATAGAGATCCTACATGCCAACACCCCCTACCTAGCGCACCAGCTGTCGGTCAATGAGTACCGCAAGCTGAGATTCGTTGGAACTCCGGTTTAGAGATTCAGCCACGGATGTAACACGCAGTAGTATTCCGACCATATGATGATCTGGAGGCAAAGGGGTTTATACAGGTTCGGGCCGCTGTAAGCGTAACACCCTACATCTTGTGTGGAGCTGATAGTTGTATTCAGTTTAGTCCGAGTCCAAATTGATCGGATCCCTCCCTACATATTGCCCATCCATTCTATTTATAGCCTTCCCTGTGGGCCTCGGGAAGAGGCTTACCGCCTTAAGTGTGAACGTGGCGCCTGATGAGGGGCGCCAGCCTGCAAGTGGTGCCCGCCTACCAAGCAGGGTCCTGCGCTGTGGGCTAGGACTGTCGACACCTGAGGTCCTCCCCTAGAGACCCCGGGATGCTTCGAGGTCTCTCCCGGGCTATGTGCACATCCTGGGGTCTTTCCTGTGCATTGCTCGGGGCCGCAGGCGCTCCTTTCCATGTCTATCTAACATGACAGGAGGTGCGAGTGGCAGGGGCCACCCAACCACCTCTCGCTAGATGATGCGACGTGACCCAGGAGGGGAGGCTCCCTCCGCCCAGGTTGCCATGCTGCCTGAGAGCATGCCTCCCCCGTAATCATGTTGTTTTACGGGGAAGGCGTGCAGCCCACAGGCCTCGCCTAGCTGTAGCAAGGCGATGTGCATTGAATGCACCATTAGGCGATCACTTCCCCATGAAGGAACCGCCTTATCCTAGGGAGGCACCTCACCTCCGACGGTCTCAGGTTCTCTAGAAGGCGCCTCAGTGCTAGCCCATTACTGCTAATGGGCTAGGAGGGCCTTGTCAGACCCGGGGCTACGGGACTGTGTACATAACGTAGTTTAAACAAGGTTAAGAGATAAAGCCCGTCTTATCTCTTATTTATGTTGTTTTCTACTTGTCTGAGTACGAGATAGAGCTAGCCGATACAGAAGGAATCTACTCAAGATGTATTCTGGTACAATTCTGTGGCTAGTGTCAGTTAGAATTTATGTAACCCTGGCCTCCCGGACATACAAGGGGGGCAGGGACCCCCTCAAAACAGATCATTCTACACCCAAGGCAATACAAACCACCACACAGGACATAGGGTATTACGCACCTCGCGGCCCGAACCTGTCTAAGTTTTGTGTTCCTTGCACCTTCGAGTTCCTGATCTCGGCATCTCCTCACCTAAACTTACCACCTTGGGCATATCCCTCGGTGGGCAGCCGGTAAAACACCGACAGCTGGCGCGCCAGGTAGGGGAGCGCGTCAAAGATCCACCGGCGAACTCCATGGCATCTTTCCAGTTCTCCAGGTCAGTTCCCTCTCAAGGCATGACATTTGTTTTTGGCTCGTGGGTCTGCATCGCAGATGGTGCAGGCAGTTTTCATCGATTCCTCGTCGACATGAAGCCGAAAACTCCCACGGCAGGTCCTCGCAGCAACCTTGACAAGTTCGTTGATGATCTCGACGACTAGTCAATCCATGCATCCGCTGCAAGGATCAAGGTGGAGTCTGCTTCCGGCGTGACTTCATCCGGCGCTGCATCAACTTTCCTTGGGTTGGACTCGTTCCAATCTAAGGATTCACGTAGCCGATCACGACTCGGTCTACGCAATTTGGCCACTGATCTCCAGGAGGTCGACATCTCCGAGTCACTCTCCGCATTAAAGAAGGACTTGGACTCTCTGCTCCAACTTGAAGGGCCCGAAGCCACCGCACGTCGGGGGGCTTCGGGTTGTTTTGGTGCCAGCGATCTGATGATCACCTCCACCCCGGAGGGGCATTTTGTGCATTGGAAGGCCATGAAACCTTCTGATCTACTCAAGGCTGAGGATCGACTTGTGGCCCACCTCGAACCTTTGCCTTCTCAAGAGGGCAAGCTGTTAGCTACCATGGCGGAGGAGTCGGCTGAACTAGTCGACGCAAGCTTTGAGGAGCTCATCTCATGCCAAGTGCTGATGGCGGAAGAAGGCGAGGACGATGGCAACTTGCCCATCGATGAATTTGAAGCAGTCTCCGAAGACGAAGCCACAGCCAACGCCGGCGACCAAAATGACGCCGATCGTGAGGCATGGAGGACCCGGAACAGGGCTCACGCAGCTTGCCCAAGGAGGGTCAATGAGTGCATGCGATCCATGCATCACGAGCTTGACGCCGAATTCGCTGCCGTAAGCGAGCGGGGCTTCAGGACTCCAGTGGCCAATATCGCCAGGGTTACGGCCATACTCGAGCGCAGTAACGATCCGAACGTGCGTCAAGCACTTTGTTACACGCAGAGGGCCTGGATCCAGCTGGATCAACAAAACCCGGCTTCTACCGTCAGGGAGGAGCGCGTGGGCGAGAGCCGAGGCCAGGCTCACAGTCGAACGGCACGCGCCGTCCTCAACCTCAGCGCAGCAACATCGACAACGCTCGCGGGAGTCAGGCCCCTGGTGGGAGGCAGCAGCCACCTCCAGGGGGTAACCTACGACAGGCCAATCACCGGCCTCCTCGAGAAGACCTGCGCCAGCACATCAATGAAAGCCGCAATGCGCGTCCTCCTCCAGGCGCAAAGTGCGCGAAGAAGTTAAGACTGAAGGTACTAACTACAACAACCGTTTCCTAGCTTTCTCCGCACGGTTCAGCAGCTACAAGTACCCTGAGGGCTTCAAGCCGATTGGCATCACCAAGTATGATGGTAAGCAAGCTCCTCAGCAAAGGCTACTTTGCTACTCCACCGACATTGAAGTAGCAGGGGGCTCCAACATCACCAAGGTCGTCTACTTCCCGATGGCTTTGGACCCTGCGCCACTCACGTGGTTGGAGAGCCTCAGCAACAACTCAATCGACTCCTGGGAATGGCTCAAGAAGGTCTTCATCGACAACTTCCAAGGGGCGATCACTCGTGCAGGTACTCGTCATGATCTTGCCCAATGTAAGCAGGAACGTAACGAGCTTCTACAATCCTATACAAGCTGTTTCTTTGATGTCCGCACCACCATCGCGAATATCTCGGAGGAGGATATCATCGACTGCTTCTACAACGGCATCACCGATCCAGGCATCTACAGAGACTTTGGGTGGAACAGGCCCAATACTGTTGCAGGGCTGCGTGACATGAAGCACGACTGGTCCGAGCAAGAGGAGAAGATGCGGGAGCGGTTCCCGAGGTGCCAAGATGGCAATCTGAGGCGTCCTTATGACAACCGCAACGACAAGAGCCAGCGGGACTATCCGGGACCACCCCGACAGCGCAAGCCACATGATCTCATCGCGGCTGTGGACCGTTCCTCGCAAGGCAAGAAGTCGATGATGCAGGAGGAGTTCGAGAAGCTCCTGCAGAAGAAATGCCCATGGCATCCAGGTGCCAATCACGCGGCAATTGATTGTTACCACCTCCGGAGGACTTTCAGCAATTCTGGTGGTGGCAAGAAGAATAAGAAGCCGATGGACGAAGAACCCGAAGATGATGACCAAGGGGACCAAGGGCACAACCCAAAGTTCTAGGATGCTTCGAAGACCGTCAACGTCATCTTCGGGGGGGATGGAGACTTCGGTTCCAGGCGGGAGCAAAAACTGCTTCTCCGGGAGATCATGTCCGTCGAGCCGGGGGCACCATGACCACTCCGCTGGTCGGAGGTGCCCATCTCGTTCTCCCGCGACGATCAGTGGACAAGCTTTTCGGAGCCCGGTAAGTTCCCCCTAGTTCTGGACCCGGTGGTGGCAGGAGTCAGGCTCACCAAGGTGCTCATCGACAGTGGGAGTGGTCTCAACCTCATCTTCGGCAGCACTTTGAGGAAATAGGTCTGGACTTCATGGATATGTTGGTTCCAAACAAGTCTCCTTTCTACGGCATTGTCCTAGGTAATGCGACGCACCCACTTGGCATGATGGTTCTTCCAGTCACTTTCAGCACGAGGGAGAACTACCGCACCGAGTTCATTAAATTCGAAGTTGCTAACTTCGAATCTTCTAATCATGCTATACTGGGTCATCCGGCACTCACCAAATTCATGGCAGTGCCACATTATGTTTATCTGCTTCTTAAGATGCTAGGACAAAGTGGGGTACTCACTCTCCGAGGCGACTTGAAGAAGTCATATGATTGCAATCAGGAGGCGATCCAATATGCTTTGACTACGCGTGTGTCAGATGCTTCAGGGGAAGTATTCGCGGCCGCGCAGCAGCTCTCCCAAGCCGGGCTGGAGATCCCTTCAAGAAAGGCCAGCAAGTCGAGCATCCAGTCAACTAGTGACGTGCCCTCAAGTCGATCCAGCTCCAGGAGGGTGACTCATCTAAGATTGCCATCATCGGTGCGGGCTTAGATGAAAAATAGGAACTTGCGCTCGTCAGTTTCCTTCGGGCTAACTAAGACATATTCGTGTGGAAACCAGCGGATATGCCAAGGGTGCCCAGGGAGCTGATCGAGCATAGTCTGAATGTACACCCAAAGGCTGTGCCCAAAAAGCAACGCCTTCGAAGATTTGCTCACGATAAGCGTGAGGCAATTAAATAGGAAATAGCTAAACTCCTCGCGGCTGGCTTCATTAAAGAAGTAATTCATCCAGAGTGGGTAGCTAATCCCATCCTTGTAAGGAAAAAGAATAATGAATGGAGAATGTGTATTGACTACACCGATCTCAATAAGCATTGCCCAAAAGATCACTTCGGACTACCGCGCATTGATCAAGTCGTCGATTCGACGGCGGGTTGTGTACTCCTTTGTTTCCTTATTGTTATTCATGATATCACCAGATTGCGCTCAAGGAGGAGGATCAAATCAAGACCGCGTTCATCACCCCGTTTGGGACTTACGCTTACAAAACTATGTCTTTTGGTCTGAAAAATGTAGGAGCAACCTTTACCGGTGTGGCGCACGTTCAGGCGTTCTCATGAAGTGCGTCACGAAAGAAGATGGCTACAACATACTGCGGGAGATACATGAGGGTGTTTGCGGCAACCACGCTGCTTCAAAAATGCTCGTGGGGAAAGCATACAGAGCTGGTTTCTGGTGGCCCACCGCAGTGTCCGATGCTGAGGATCTCGTGCGGAGATGTCAAAACTGCCAATTCTTCGGCAAGCAGTCTCATGTCCCAGCCAACAGTCTCATCACCATACCGCCATCCTGGCCATTTGATTGCTGGAGCCTTGATATGATTGTGCCCTTTCACAATGGTGTCAGGCTGCTTCACCCATGTGTTGGTGGCTATCGACAAGTTTACCAAGTGGATCGAGTACAAGCCGATAGCCAAGCTCACACCAGATCAAGTTGTTGATTTCATCTCCGATACCTTGCATCACTTCGGCTTCCCGAACACCATCATCACGGACTTGGGATCAAACTTCATGGCCAACCAGTTCTAGGAGTTCTGTGAAAATGCGTGCATCGAGATCAAGTACGTCTCTGTTGCACACCCAAGGGCCAATGTTCAAGTCGAAAGAGCGAACGGCATGATAATTGATGGCCTCAAGAAATGACTCTATAACGAAAATAGCAAGAAAGGAGGAAAGTGGATACATGAACTGCCACATGTTGTCTGGGGGCTCCAGACTCAGCCGTCCAAAGGCACAGGACAAACACCATTCTTCCTCGTATATGGTTCTGAAGCTATCTTACCGGCCGACATCATGTGAAAATCTCCAAGGGTTGAAATGTACAATGAAGGCGAGGTGGACGAGGCAAGGCAGTTAGAGCTTGATTCTGTCAAAGAGGCTCGTTGCACCGCTCTTGTTCCGTTAGCCTGATATCTCCAAGGGATCCGGCGATATCACGATCGCAACGTGAGGGAACGGTCGTTCAATATAGGTGATCTGGTCCTACGCCGCATCCAAGATGAGTCCGACTTACACAAGCTCAACTCAAGGTGGGAAAGTCCGTTCGTCGTCAAGCAGGTTACGAGACCGGGGTCGTATCGACTACAATACCCCGAGGGCCAAGATGTCCTCAATTCTTGGAACATTCAGAACCTGCGCAAGTCCTACCCATGAGGAAGCGTGCAAGGATAGCTGTTCTCCGGGCGCCTAGGCGGCCCCTTTTTCTTCCGAATCAATTTGGAGGCTACGTGTCACAAAATTCGGAATGTAAATTTTTCTGTTAACAGACGGAGGCTCCGGCCACGTTCATGTTTTATAAATCGACTTCTTGCCATGAGTTGTGATGGAGGCTACGGCCACGTTCATGTTTTATTGACTTCGTGTTAAAAGTTTTGACGGAGGCTTCGGCTACGTTCATGCTTTATATGAATCGACTTACGCCGCGACCTTTGATGGTCACTTGCGATGATGATCGTATTTTTCCCAACAAATTTGATCCTTTCAATTGGTTTATAACTAATTTGTTGGATGGGCTCGCATAAGGAGCTATTTTGACTACACCCAGAGTCGTTGCACTCGGGGTAGTTTTGATTTCTTACTATAAGCACGGCAGTCACGTGATGATGCCCACGCTCTTTCCCAACAAGTTCGATCCGTTCAATTGGTTTTTACCTAACTTGTTGGATGGGCTCGCATGAGGAGCTACTTCGACTACACCTAGAGTCATTGCACTCAGGGTAGTTTCGATCTCTTGCCATAAGCACGACAGTCACGCGACGATGCTCGCGCTCTTTCCCAACAAGTTCGATCCATTCGATTGGTTTTTACCTAACTTGTTGGACACGCTCACATGAGGAGCGATCTCGACTACACCCAGAGTCGTTGCACTCAGGGTAGTTTCATTTTCTGCCATAAGCACGGCAGTCTTGCGATGATGCTCGCGTTCTTTCCTAACTGGTTAGACCTCCCGATCGGGTTACTTCTAACCTGTTGGATGGGTTCCTACTCGGAACTACTATGACTACTTTCAGGGTCGCTGCACCCGGGGTAGTGTCTACTACTTAGCCTTTAAGTCTGGATGTCAATTCAGTTAAGGCAAATACAAGTAGAGACATCCAATAAAAATATATACAAGGAAAATGAGTACTTGTTTTTTACATTCTAATCCTGCAGTACATTTTTCACTATCTGTTCCGCTACAGGTTGGGCTTCTTGGAGGTACTCATTGAATTGATCTTCAGTGCACTCTGCAGCCACTCCCTGCGTGAACATTTCTAGTTGTGCTTCTGGCCAACAGGATTTTACAAAGGTGAGAGCATGGCTGACACACGCGACCGGGGCTTCTGTGAGGAATTTGACGACCTTTTGCGGCACTCTGAGAAGTCGCTCCAGCAAGTGCCGCTCACTTGCTTCGCCTAGCGTCTTGATCTGCTGAATGTAGTCGGTGAACTGTTGTTCAGTATCGGCGACTACCTTCTTCAGCCTCTCGACGTCATCTGTACGGCGATACAGCATATCTTCATGTCAGTAAGCAGCTCTTCTTTATACGTTAAGATTTTCCTAAGCTCTTGAAGATATTTTCAGAATCCAAGATAAATTGTTAAGTGGAAGTACTCGAGGGAAACAAGGGCTTACCTTGGTGCGCCTTCTTTTGTTCCTTGAGCTGTTCCTCGAGATTGCGCAGATCGTTCTTGAGGAGCCACGTCTCTTGAGTCCGCTCTTGCTTCAGTATGTCAAGTTCTCTCTGAAGATAGCAGTTCTTCGTCTGCTCTTCGGATATGCGTTTTTCCTTGGCAGCAAGCTCCTGGTGACCACTCACGACTGCTTTCAACTTCTCAAACTTCTTTTGTGAGTGTGTGATCATGTTCTGCATAAAGAGGGAGATTAAGATAAGCAACTCGACAACGTATACAAGCAGAAGAGTAATCACATCTTACCCTGGCAAAAATCGTACAACTCCTTGTAGGCCTTCTTGAAGGACTTTATGTTATTGTCCATCAGCATTAGATCATCCACCAGATCTGTGGTGATGATGTTCTGGTACCCGGGCCCGGCCATCTGCAGATCTCCAGGACTCCTTGAGGTCCCTGCGGCTTCTTTAGGAGGTGGTTGCTGGGCACCTGCAAGTCAAGATGCATTCAGTACATAATGCCTGGGGTCTAAGCAGCTAGCTGTGGGCGGTCAGACACTTACCTGTGCCATCCGCAGGAGCAGCGTTAGGGGCCTCGACTTGTTCCTCACCACCAGCTCTGGCTTCAGCTTGTTGGGGCTTGGGGGGTGACAGGTCGGGCAGCGTCGTGTCTGCCTCGGGGGCTGGCTTCTTGGGCGTAGGCTCCTCTAGGCCTGATGGCTCGGGGGCTAGGGTAGCTGCGACTGGTTTCGGCTTGTGCCTCATGGTGCTTGCAGACCTAATGAAGCAGAATAAGTTATATCATTACACCAATCGAAAAGGGTAGAATGTTCATTATGCAAAAAGATGTACACTTACAGTGAAGACCTCTTCATGACAGCTTTCTTCACCCTCATAGCCCGTGGTGTCCCAACCATGGTACTCGTTGCTGGCGGCGGGGTAATATCAGCCGGTGGCGCGGTGCCCACCACGGCAATGGTAACCGATCCAGTCGCAGAAGCTGCTGGATCCGTTCCCATCTCTTGGCGCTTGGGCTCGGGTGGAGAAGCGGGTGGACTGCAAGCGGATAATGTCAGCGTGCAACAATACTGATGTATGACAACAAGGTAGCATATTCATACCTGGAGGACTCGACTTCTTGCACTTTCCATTTGCGCACTACCCGACGACCCTGCGGGACCGAAGGCAGAGTTTTGGTCAACTCCACGGATGGTCCAGGGGAGTTACCTCTTCTCGCCTCCCTCTCAGCTTCCCTTTCCACTAGGGGGCTTCCGCCTTCAGTGGACTCGCTGCCGGGCAGAGCCTCGGCTACTCGAGCCCTCTTTGCTTCGGCGGCGGTGCTGGGGAGGAGGTGGTCCGGTTGAGGGATGTCGGGTTATGGAGGGTAGCTTCGGCACAACTCTGTGAGTCCCTATAAGAGATTTTCAGTTAGCAGTGGCAGAACAGCAGAGTTTGCTATCAAAAGTAGTCGAATACTCACCGGTTTTGGAGGATTCTGTGCGGAAAACAATCCTAGGACGTAGGGGACGGCGTTCACGTCCAGCAGCACTCGCTTGACTTGGATGAGTGCGGATTCGTCTGTCAGCTCCTCTCCACACATGTGAGATGGATCTTCAGCGCCCTTGTACTCGAATCCAAGTATATGGCGTTGCTGGATTGGATGGACTCGGCACTTGAAGAAGGAAAACATTACGGATGCGCCGATCACTCCCATTTCCTTATGAGCTGCTATGGTGTTTAGCAACTCATCGACTTGATCCATGTCCCCCCTAGGAAGTTCGATATTCCACTCCGGCCTTACAACAGGTGGTTTATTTGACTTTTTTGGAAGTTGGGGGGCATGATTTTCGATGTAGAACCAATGATTTTTCCACCCGGGAATGTTGGAGGGGAATTTGTATGAAAGGTACTTGTCGCCGGCTTGTTGTCTAAGTTGGATACCGGCGCCCCCTACAACAGATGGATTTTTGGAGGTGGGTTGTGGTTTTACTCGGAAAAGGAAGCGGAAAAGATCCCAATGGGGTTCGATTCCGAGGAAGACTTCATAGAAATGGATAAAGATTGCGATATGGCAAATGGAATTCGGGTTGAGATGATGGAGCTCAAGCCCGTAGTAGTAAAGAAGGCCACGGAAAAAAAGAGCAAGAGGGGAGGGCCAGACCCCGTTCGGTAAAATGGTAAAATGTGATGGTTTCATCTACATTTTCCATGGGAAAAGGTTCGCGAAAAGAGGGGCGCCAGTTGACAAGATTCTTGTCTTGGAGCAATCCCTCGGAAACAAGTTTATTGAGGTTGTTAAGGGAGCACTTACTGTGTGTCCACTCTCTAGATGGCGGCTGTGCCTCTTTCTTCTTCCCATCCTTCTCAGATTTCTTGGGCACCATTTCCAGATCCACTCGCCACGAGTTGCTCGGGGGCTGCGGGGAAAGGGGCGGGGAGATTTGGGTGGATTGGGGTTCTCCAAGAGGGAGAAGGCGGAGTGCGACTTTATTTGGGGGATTTTGGAAGTTCTTGGCAGATTGCAGATTGGAAGCACAGTTTTTACTCGGCGTTACCGCGGGATTAAATAACCAGCGGCTGGGTACAGTTTTACTGCTTTGAAGTTGAAGAGTCGTTTCAGGGAATATTCGAAAGTTGAGGGGTCATTTGGTGGATTGTTTAGATAAAATATTTGATTAATCATTTTTTTAGGGTTAACTGTCCCGAAAAAAGGGGGTTTTCGAATTCCAGATCTAACTTCCATTATTTGTACCATCACACCAGTTATTTACCATGTGGATATTTTTACACTGCATGCAACGACTTTTGGATCCTTATTTCCAAACCTGAGAGATTTGGATTCAAGGCTTGGGGGCTGCGGGATACGTGGCATCGACTACTTATTTTTTCGAATTTATTTGAAAAAGTAAGTAAGGAAAATTCAAGACTAATGCGACCCTCAGCCTGATTCTCCGATTCAACCTAAGGCTCGAGGGCTACTCCATATGGAATGCGATTTTTCAATCGCACACCATACCAAAGAAATAATTCGGGGCATGAGCACCTCATAGCTTCGATGCAGCCAAGTAAGTACTCGAAGAAGAGCTTCAAGATGGAGCTTCAGGAGAAGCCGAAGACTACATTGAAAGTACTCGATAAGCCTGCAGTACTCAGCTACGAAGTGCTCGGGGGCTTGTCAGACCTGGGGCTACGGGACTGTGTACATAACGTAGTTTAAACAAGGTTAAGAGATAAAGCCCGTCTTATCTGTTATTTATGTTGTTTTCTACTCGTTTGAGCAGGAGATAGAGCTAGCCGATACAGAAGGAATCTACTCAAGATGTATTCTGGTATGATTCCTTGGCTAGTGTCAGTTAGGATTTATGTAACTCTGACCTCCCGGATATATAAGGGGGGCAGGGACCCCCTCAAAACAGATCATTCTACACCCAAGGCAATACAAACCACCACACAGGACATAGGGTATTATGCACCTCGCGGCCCGAACCTGTCTAAGTTTTGTGTTCCTTGCACCTTCGAGTTCCTGATCTCGGCGTCTCCTCACCTAAACTTACCACCTTGGGCATATCCCTCGGTGGGAAGCCGGTAAAACACCGACAGGCCTTTTAGCCCACTTATCTTTGATTTGTCCAGAGCCAGGGGGACCCTCGTTCCTGCGGTGCTGACAACTATGTACCCCATCATGTTGATCTTCTTCAAGCTCTTATTCAAGATCTTGGCCTTCTTGAGAAGCTTGGGGTCCATCTATTCTTTTTTGTCAGTTGAGGAGCTCTTGGCCGCATCCTCTTCTTCCTCTTCACTTGAGCTTTCTTGGATCACCATCTTCTTCAACTTCTTGGCTTGCTTGCTAGCAAGGCTCACTATGTGTCGGTGAAGAAGGTGGTTCTCTTGGCTTGATGCCGTTGCGAAGCTCGTGGGCGATCACCTTGTTGAGGACTTGATTTGGTGTTAGTCTTGAGCTCTTTCTCATAGAGAATGGAGGTCATCAAATCATAATCCGGCCTTCGAAGTGAATGAAGGATCTTGCGATTGAGTTCCGTCTCTTCAATTTGCTTGACACCTAGGGAATTAATCTCATTCACAAGAACATTCAAACGTGAGTCCATGGCACCGGCATCCTCATGATCAAATTGTTTGAAGCTATTAAGATGAGAACATGTTATCTTTTATTTGCAACATCTTTTGTACCACCATGGTTTCCATGATATTCCTAAGGGATTCATCCCTTCCCCGACGAGCTAACTCACTAGGCGGTGAAGCCTAACCATTCGAATAAGCCGATTTTTACAATTTACCAATGGAATTGGTGTTTCTTTGTGAAAGAAGTGAGCCCTGGCTCTGATATCACTTGAAAGGAATCGGTGCTTGTAGCCCAAGAAGGAGAGGGGGTGAATTAGGCAAATCTAAAACCTTAACCTATGGTTCAAACTAGTTAGCACGAAAAAGCTAAAACATATTATCTAGATGTGCAATTATGGTTCAACTAGTGTGAAAATCTCATCCCAAAGAGTTTTGCAACCTATAGCCAATCCTAGCAAGATACTATACTAAGAATATAAAGGCACACAAGAATGCAATAAGAAGTGCGGGAGCTTAAAGGAATGACGGGAAGCAAACTCTCGACACGAAGAGTTATCCCATCGTATCGGTAGGCACAAGGCCAACCCTAGTCCACGTTGTTGAAGCACTCACTAAGAGTATTGCTTCCCGATCACCGAATCTCTTTCGGGACTCTTCTTGACTCGCCACTAAGGCTCTCACCAAGTCCCCGGTTACCTCGATGCCGTCTCCACTAAGGAACTTCTCCACGAAGGAAGGGGATCTCCACATCCCCCGCACAAAGCCGTCGTCGCCGCTGCGCATCAAGCTGGAGGGTCGATGACTTGCCAACAAGCCATGAAGGCTCCAAGAGCCAGCACACCGAGTTACAACTTGTGGTTCACTCAAGAATTAGCACACAAGATAGCAACACCTTGCTCTTCTCACTCTCTCTAGAGCTAGTCCTAGCACTAACACTCTCAAAGCTTGTGCTAAACCTAAGGATATGATCAATGAGCTCTTAGGTGGTTTGGAGGACTTCTTCAGAGTGTGAGTTGCTTCTCATGAACTCCAGCAGCCTCAAATGTCTCGGGGTGAAGCCTTATATAGGCTAGAGATCCACTCCTAGCCGTTAGTTGCTTTTCTGCCAAAAAGTTTATAGCGTCAGTTAAACTGGTCATAGCCGTCGGTTTAACCGTCACTCTGAATCTGCATACTACCCGCTGAACGTCTCTCTGCCACGCCTGAGCTTGCTTGCGTCATTGCACCAACGCAACGAATCGACGCACCGTCAGTTCAATCGGTGCTGAAGATTTTGCTTGGAAACCCTTCTGGAACCAAAAGATGCGTACTGACTAACCACAGCACGCTTGCACCGACGCCTTCTTTTGCACTGTCGATTTAACTGATGCCTCTGTCATTTCTTCACTTGATTGCCATGTTATCTCATCATTGCACCGATGCTTCCCTTCTTGTAGTGTCGGTTCAACCGGTGCAGCTGGGCTCTTCTGCGCTTAATCGTTGTTTCAACTATCAATGCACCGACCTGTTATATTCTGGGACCGTCAGTTCAACCGGTCGACTGATTTCGGCTGGCACTTATCCAATTCGTAGCTGCGATCATTTAGATATATTGACAACGATTTGGACTATCTTATATATGGATTGGACTCCATCCATGGGATCTAGAAATCCTACAAACTTGAGCTCACAAACCCATTTGTCCCATTGACTATGTTGTCACACAATCACCAAAATCACAATCATGATCTAATGGAGCCATGTTTCTTACTGAAAGCAAACCAAGCTTTGCAAACGCATTTGAAGCGAGAAAAAGATTTGAATGGCAACCGGGAGAGGATCTCAACCACTAGATCATAAGTTAGGATGGCAGCAGATAACTCCTTGCAGTCCATATTTTTCACCTGCTCACTGAAAGAAAAAACAACTATGAGAATTCAAACATAATAAAAATGGCTGCACTAGGAATTTTTGAACCAAGCATTTTCACCACATCTTTATCTCATCTTTAGCTCACATCTTTATCTATATTGGAATCTGTAAGGAACATGGCTCCATTAGATCATGATTGTGATTTTGGTGATTGTAATTGTATAACAACATAGTTAATAGGACTAACGAGTTGTAAGCTTAAGTTTGTAGGATTTCTAGATCCCATGAATAGAGTCCAATCCATATACAAGACAGTCCATATTGAAGTGAAAACCTAGAGAGAATATATTTGGATGTCCAAATGACCGCAGCGATGATTTGGACAAGAGACAGCAAAAAAAGGCGACCGGTTAAACCGACGGTATGAAAATTATACTGACCGGTGCATTGGGGAGATGCTACTGTGATCAAGTCAGTACCACTGGTTTAAATGACAGAGCATCGGTTGAACACACTAGTGCATCTGTCCAGTGCCATGACGATCAAGTGAAGAAACACAAAGGCACCGGTTGAATCGACGGTCAAAAGGAAGATGTCGGTGCATTGGTAGTTTACTGATACAGAAGTGTTTGGAGTTGGAGAAGTGAAAGGACCTCAAGATGCCTAGAGGGGGGTGAATAGGCTAATCTGAAACTTAAAACACTTTGAACACTGTCAGTAACACAGATGTCCGGATACTCCGGATATATGTCCGGATAATTCGGGTTTTTTGTCCGGAGTTTCCGAAGATAGTGTCCGGACTATCCGGGTATGAAACAATGTACACAAAAAGGAGATACTGATGTTGTAATTTAGATCGAGTAAATTTAGAAGAGCTAGTGGTACCTTTGGAGTGTTTCTTACCCGTTGTCTTGCTCTAGAGACTTGTATAATAGTAGATCGATCTCAAACCTTAGAAAGTTAGTCTCACAAGCAAATAACCAATAAAATAGGTAAGGAGCACAAGAGAGATAAAATTTGTTTCCTGAAGTTCACTCCCAAAGGAGCTACGTCTCCGTTGAGGAAAGATTCAAGTGATGGTGCTCAAGAACCCCTATGCTCCCAAGGGTGAGACCAACACTCAAACCGAAGGTCACTTACTATGAGTTCCTCCGAAAGGAATGACGATTACAGACTTCCCGTGATGCTCACAACTTGCTTGAGCACTCACGAGCAACGCCTAGCTGTTTAGGAGCTTGAAGCTCCAAGAGTAACAAACTTGAATCAATCGGCTAGACAAGGATGATATGCTCAAGAGATTGAATCCACCGGCTAGACAAGGATGATGTGCTCAAGAGATGGAATGGAAGCTCACTACCATAAGTCTTTGCTCTTGCAACAATCTCACTTAAATCCCCAAAGGTAATCACTCAAGAATGAAGAAAGGGGGAGTGAGAGAGTTCTCTTTAGCTTTTGGGCATTTTTGGTCAAAATGCACAAGAGAAAGATCTGAGTGAGAGGGTATGGGGATATTTATACTTCTTTCACAGAAAACTAGCCGTTGGCTAAAGGGTACCCGAATACTCCGGATATTTATCCGGATACTCCGGGCACTGGGGTCTGGAGACTCCGAACTCAGAGCAATTGACGGACGGGGAAATGTTACCTGGAGACTCCGGGTATATGTCCGGATACTCCGGACGTCTATGTCCGGACATTCCGGACCAGGATCCGGACACTCCGATTTTAGCAGGGAATTTCACAAGAAGGCAGTTTATAGTGGTAGGTTTGATTCTCATGGTTTTTTAAGGTTCTCTTGAGTACAACTACCACGTCAACACCTGTAGATCAAAGTTCCTCTTGATAGTAAGGCGTTCCTATACTCAATTTCAAAATAAAATCTTCTCTTCAAGTAAATTTGAAACATCATTTTTCATTTTCCCTATTGAAGGGTCATGCTTCATAATACGCTTTGCATAATCACCCTTAGCGCCTGCACACATGCTTGATAACACGATTAAATATACATATATTTTGTCATCTACCATCAAAACCCACTAAGGGGCCTAGATATCTTTCAAGAAGTCTAAAAGTCTTTAGCACCGGTTGAACCGACACCCGTCGATGCAAGGCGTCGGTGCAATGATGCCAGCAGAAGGAGACAGTTGGAGTACAACGGCTAGCATGCAAGGTCAGTGTGACCGGTTAAACCGACGGCGGCTACCAGTTTAACCGACGCTTTATGCTTTTCTAGGTAAAAGCAAGCAACGGCTATGAGCTGCCCTCTATCCTATATAAGACCTCACCTCAGGTTATTATATAAGACCTCACTTCAGGTTATTTGAGGCGGCTGGAGTTCGTAAGAAATTACAGAAAGTCTGCTGAAGTTCTCCAAGTCAATCAAAAAGCTCATTGATCAAATTCTTAGATTTAGCACAAGCTTTATAAGGTGTAGTGTTAGGCTTAACTCTAGAGAGAGTGTGAGAGCAAGATGTTGTGGCCTTGTCATGGTTCTTGAGTGAACCTAACCTAAATCTTAAAGCTTGTACCTCGGTGTGCCGGCTCCTTGGGGCCTTCGTGGCTCGTCGGCAAGTCTTCGACCCTTCGGTTTGGTGTGGAGCGGCAACGATAGCTTTGTGCAGGGAATTATGTAGAGAACGAGGAGTCCCTTATTCGTGGGAAGCTCAATAGTGAATGCGGCATCAAGGTGACCGAGGGACTTAGCATGAGTTTTAGTGACCGAGCCTTTTAGCAAGTTAAGGGGAGTCTCGGAAGAGATTTGTTGACCGGAAAGCAATAGTATTTTAACAACGTAGACTAGGGGTGGGTAAGTGCCTACCGATACTATGGGATAAATTCTCGCATCAAAAATTTGCTTCCTCTCGTTCCCTCCTTTACGTTTCCGCATTCTTTACATTAAGAAATACAGTATCTTACTAGAGTAGAGTTAAAATTGGTTTTAAAATTGATTATAGATTGCAAAATTTATTTGGATGAATATTTTACATTAAAATGAATCATATTGCACATCTAAATAGCATATTCTAGATTATATTTTGTGCAAATTAACTTTAGCTAACCATAAATTTTGGTTTTATAATTGTCTAATTTATTCCCTCCGACTAGGAGCACCTATTCCTATTCCTTTCAGAATCGCAAGGACAAATTAGTCGAACCTTACCCACAGATATGTAGGATTTTTCACACGTGTTTGCACAAAATCAGTTGAGGAGATGAGCAGGTTCAGAGCAGCACGAGAGCGGATCAACGCCACTGCCAGGACGGGGACAAGAGAAACCAAGGCGCAAAGCGATGAAGAGCACTGGGCACCGGCGACGTGGGTGGTCGTCTCTTCTGCTCGGAGACACGTATTCTTCGTCTGCGTTGCTTCTGTGACGCGTTGGTGCACGTGTGTCCGGGCCCCCTCTACAGGTGAGGATGTATTTCGACCTTCCTGTGAGGGTCTTCATGTAAAATTGCTGCATCTCTAATATAATATATATTCTATTCAACAACCAGATGTTAAATAACTATTCAACGCACTTACATACGCCGGAACCGGACAGCCAGCCCCCGCAATCAGAAAATTATCTGTCACCGAAAAATATCACGGTACTTGTGAACTGCAAAAAATTAAACAACACCATCGTGGGCTCGTGGGACCGGTATAGAGACGTGGGGCATGGATCAGTTTCGTCGCCACCCATTTCATCTCCAGATTATTTTTTCTCGCCTCTCCGTTCGTTCGGTTGTTCCCCATCGTCGGCGATGAACCCATGGATCGGAACCTCGCCTCGGGCCCTTCGGCAGCTTCACTACACCGCCGCTGCCGATGGCCCGCGTGAAGGACGGAGTGAGATCGAGCTAGCGCACGTGCCACATCAGAGGAAGAAGGCCTGATGCGCTATTCAGCAGATTGATGCATATTCCCGCTAGCACCGTAGCAGCTTTCTGCATCCACCGTGGCCCCTTGCATCATGATCTTTATCTAGTGGATCCCGATCTACGTCTAGTAGGCATGGCGGTGGGTACACATCCCGGCGAAACAGGAAGGAGTCGAGGTAAGGGTCTGCTTGAAGAAAGGAGTCGAGGTAAGGGTCTGCTTGAAGGAAAGAGTCGAGATCTGGCTGGCGCGGGGCAAGAGCAGCGGAGCCTCTGGCCAGATGAGGGGAGAATGATAGGTATGCGCTGATTCAGTTGCGACATTATAGTTTTTCAGTTCATCATGGCGACTCTGGCATCTCCATGCATCCTTTGCCTCCTCCAAGATGCGGAGCAGCAGCAAGATCTGTAACTGTAAGCTCAGATTCTAATCGTTTGGCTCTGGCGTTGCACGAGAGCTGCGTCGGACGTCCACGCCAACTACATTCGTAGAAGTAAGGATTTATCAGTTGGAGTCACTCAGCAAGTACATACAGGAATATTTGGGTAATTATAAGTGCTCTTTTTTCTCCAATTTTTGGCTAGGATCCGCATACCCTAGCTAGAACATAGGAGATTCGTAGACCCCATCCACAGAAATTTTTATTCACAATAGCACCAAATAATCGAGATTGTCTGACCTGAATTTGTCTTTGAATATGGCCCCAAAGTTGACAAAAATTGATTAATTCTTGGTAACCAATTTTGCTGGTACTAGTTTCACCAAAGGTGTACAGCCGGCCAGCACTGCAGCTTCAAATATTAATCATATGCAATCTGATAAAAACATATTGAAAGTGACAGTCTAACCCATAAATTTGGTAAATGAGGCAAATGCAAGATTGTGACTCTACGATGAAGAGCTGTGTGATCAAACAATTGGAAGCACATGTTATGACTGTGTATTAGATAAAAAGCTGCATTTGGGTACGTCGTAATTTTCTTGTTCTTTATGTTACAGCAGGTCAACTGAAGAAATTCTTTCTTGTTCTGTATGTTACAGCAGGTCAGCCGAAGAAGTTCCTTGAATTTTACATTTGCAGTGCTGCTGCTGTGACGTCTGACTACAATTCAGTTGAAAGGAGGCACATTAGCACATACACTGTCAATCTTAGTTATCTCGGATAGGGGGTGTGCTGGTAATCCTGCTGATGCGTGTACAATCTTCTGATCCGTGTACATATTAACTGAATTTTAATGTAAATAATATTTCATTCCATGCGTCTCGGGTGTTGCTTGACTGAACGTATTCGGCACAATGTGACATTTTCAGTTTTATCAGTGCCATTAGCATCAAAATAATTTTCCGATTATGACCACTATCCGATTATGACCACTATCCTTTTCCGGTTATGAATTAACTATTTTCCAGATGAACTACTGCGTAAATATCCTGCTGGAATAAACCAGAAAATTTCCTGGCAAACATGATCTGGTTTCCAGCTAGTAAAACATTCCGGTCAAGGATAAGTTGTTTCCCAGCTACCATGTTAGCATTCAGCCAACTCAAGCACTGGTTTTTCCGGTCACATCAAGTATTTTTATTTACCAAACCGGAATACTCCTTCCTCCAGATAAGAAAAGACTAGTCCATGTTTGTCACGGACCGGAACATGTTTTCCAGTCGCAGGATCTCTCCTTGCTGCGTTTTTCCGGTTGCGGGCATCCTCTTTTTCTGAACAGGAGTTGAGGAGGTCAGATTTTCCTGTCAGAGCACGGTTTATTCCGGAAGCGGAGGCTGTTCTGGTTTTATTAGGCTATCTCCAACTGTCGTTTTTTATATCGTTCTCTATATCCGTCATTTACATACTTCTCTACAAGATTCTCTCCTCTATATCTCATTTCTCTCCAACAAGATTCTCTAAATCTCGTTCTTTATACATTAAACCCTATATTAGAAACGTATTTTGTTCTAAATTTTTATACGTACATATTTATCATATCTCAAATGCTATGGACATATTTTATTTTTATTTAATCCAGTGTTTAAAACGTAAAGAAAAAATAGAGAAGAGGAGAGAGAATCTCTATATACAGAGGAAACCTGTAGCGTTCTCTATTTTAGAGGACCATTTAGAACGCTGCTGGAGCATATAGAGAACGGAATCTTCTCTATATATAGGGTAGAAAATGGTTTAGAGTCTCCCGTTGGAGACAGCCTTAGACCTCATTCGGTTGCTCAGGAACGGTTCAAGAGCCTGAACCATTCCAGGCCGGATCCAGTGAAACCGGATGATACATTCATTTCTATTTCCTGGTCATTTCTGGACATGATCAATTTCAAATAGTAAAAAATCATGTTCGGCTGATTATGGACAGAATCAATTACGGCTATCTCAAGACGGAAACATAAACCTGTCGCAAGACTACAAGATCAGTCATGATACATAGTAATACATCTGAAGTCTAAGTTAAAAGATGTAAAAAATTCTGCTCGGCTGATTATGGCAACCCCGCCAATGATGCGTTGTTCAGCGGGACCATATTTCCATCCATGATACCAAACAAAGCTATGCATAAATAGCTAAAGATCTTGACTAGTTTGCCAAGTATCATGACAGTAAAAAACTTGAACATTACAATAGTTTGCCTAGCAAGACTCTAAACCCTCAAGCAGATTTTTCACCATCTAGCCTGCCAGAGTGTGCTTCCATCTGCAGTTCAAGCTTGTGCAGTGCAAGATCTAAATAAGGACAGCAAAAGCAGTCAAATATATGAGCTTGCTTCAGGCAATTGTACGATAGATTGTTCATAAATTTATCGAAACAGTTGTTCCTCTTATGGTGTCTTCATAGAAATAAAATTGTAAGTTCCTTCAGCCAAATGGTAGAACAAATGATATATGAGCTTGCTTCAATTGTGTAGCGTATCTTAATTAACAAAAGATATGAGCTAAATCCTACTGAAATATCTACAATGCAAACAGAGAATTGACTGAACAAATATATTCGGAAATGGTACCAAGTTCAGACACGGCATCAGCTTCAAGCAACATATATGCAACTTAGGAAGCAGACTGATTATATTACAATAAGACTAAAAGAAGCGATATCTTGCAGATTGTATTCATAGGAAACTAGTAACAATAGAACTACATGATGTTGATAGGAAAAGGGAGTTAAAACAGTAACACAAAAAATAAGGTGGTACTTACAGGACTTTTGAAAGCTGCATTATGGACCATATAGTCGATGTCTGCATTTGAAAAGAATCATCCTGCTGTATGACATCTTCCAAGGATTCTTCAGTAGCTGATAAATCCTAGAACTCTAAACATTTATCCCTAGAAACTCATCTAAACGGGTTCCAAACAATTAAATAGTATTTAGGGGTATATGCTCAATATAATCAGTTCCAATTAAAACAGCAACTTGAACAACTTAATAATAACAAAGAAATATGAATAAAATTTCTCGACATGTACAGGACTCTGAAACAGCAAAGGTAGTCACAAAATAAGATGCTTGTGAAACTCTGAACATTCTTAGCAGGCTTCTGAAAATCTGAACATTCAAGCAACTGATCCATCCAACTCGAGCACATATCCACGGATACAGGGAAGGGCAGCTGATTTTGTACCTTGCAGTTGCGGTTGGTCGCCGGATGTATTGAGGGAGAATTGTGAGTTGTTCGCGTCAGGCGGTTGGCGTTCTAGAGATGGGCAGGATGCGCGAAAGTGGAGGAGGTCGGGGCTGCAACAGAGGTGGAGGAGGCTGGAGCTGCACAGATGTGGAAGAGGAAGACGTCCGGAGTGGCTGCGCACCTGGAGAGGGACGTACCATGGAGGTCCAGGTGCGTCGGCCAGGAGGAGCGGAACATGCCTCGGATGAGAGGGGAGCCGGCCTGGAGGTGAGCTGGCCACGCCAGGGTCTGGGTCTGCGAGCGCAGCCCCGCCGCGGTCACCTGCCGCGCCGACGCGGCGCTCTGCGCCGCCTGCGACGCCGACATCCACGACGCCAACACGCTGGCAAGGCTTCCATGCAGCAGCCGTCCTATAGCTCCTGCACGGCAAGATCCAAGAAAGGGTTATTTAGTCGTTAAGTTGAGGATCAAGTTGATCCTTTAATTTTTAAATTGACAAATCTAGTCCTTCAATTTTCATTTTTATCAAACTCATCATTATGCTGATATATAATCTATCATAATATAAGGTTTATGAAAAAATCCTCTTTGTCCTTGGCTCCTTCCCCTTCTAAATTTATTTAAGAGCTGAGCAGTGTTTAATTTGGAACATAGAATTTTATTTATCCATGCATCGAATTGTATTGCGGATGTATGGAGAGTAAAATTAAAGCTGCTTATTGTATAACTACTTACCACCGTATAAAATATTGCTGAAACTGAGCGAACAATGACACAAACACTGGAAATTGAGGAGGGGAAAGGAAACCAAGGTAAAATAAAAACTTTTTGCATTTATCTCATATTATTACGGAGTATAATATCAGCACAAGGACAAATTTATCTCAAAATAAAAGTTGAGGTACTATATTAGCCAATTTGAAAGTTGAAAAACAAACTTGACCCTCGACATAAAGTTGAGAAACCAAAATACCTATTTTACCATTATAAAAATAAAAAAAATTAAATTATTCAACAAGAGAATAAAACTCACAATCTTTGTAACATTTTCAACAACTACTAAAATGTATTTTTTTACAACAACTGCTCTACTGTGCACAACATTTTCAACAATGTTATAAATCAACGGGACTAGATAAGTCTAACTTGAATAATATTAGCGTATGATAATCGCTTTTTCAAAAATAATTTATGATCAGAATTCAGAAGTGTGATATCAAGGAAGATAATTTCTCCGAGAACATTTGTAGGAAAATTCGGAAAAACCGAACGGATACAGGCCCAACATTCCAATTAGCAAGCCCAATGGAGTGTCTTTGTGGCTGGTCCCTTCTTCAGGCCCTGAATCGCCGTGTTGGAAGGAAAAAAATTCTTTTAACCTTTTTAACCTTAGGAAATCCGTATTTCCTCCCTAGATAATAAAACCGTCCGTTTAGATTCCTCAGACTCGTGATACTAGACATATGACCTCCCTTGCTGGTTTCTCTTAATGGTTTATTCCTTTTCTTTTATATTTATTTTAGCTAAATCTTTGAAAAATTATAGTAAAAAAGACATCATAAAATGGAAAATCCAATTTTATTAGACTACACATTAGTAGATTTATGAGTGAACATATTATATAATATAATTTAGTAAAAAAGTTGTTGTAATTTTAGATGTATACTTTTCAATAATTAATTCATAGCTACAATTCATGGTTCAATTATGATGAAATTTTTATGGTGAAATAATCATTATATTCTTGAGCTTTAGTAAAAATTTGATGCTCATTGGATCATGTATGCTTGAGAAATTGAAGAGTCTGTTATAACTTGAAATTTAGTTGGCCAAGCATACATAATCCAATGAGTATAAAATTTTTACTACAGCTCAAGCATATAATGATTAGTCTACCATAAAAATTTTATCATAATCGGACCACGAAAACTGTATCTATGAATTGATTATAGAAAAGGTATATATCTAAAAGTACAACAAATTTTTTTACTATTTTATATCATATAATATGTTCACTGCATAGATCTATTCATGTGGAGTCCAACAAAATTAGATTTTCTATTTTATAATTTTTTTATGATTTACTATGATTTATCAAAGATTCAGCCAAAATAAACATAAAAGAAAACGTGAAAAATCACTAAGAGAAACCAGCCAAGGATGTCATGTGTCCGGTATCGCGAGTCCTAGTAGTCCAGGTGGACGATTTTATTATCTATGGAGGAAACGCGGATTCATCCAAAAGATCAGAGAAGTAAAAAGGACTTTTTCCATATTGGAATGCTGGGACGAAATAGGCTCAACATTGAGAAAATTCTCTATTTAGCCCTACTAAACTTATCTCTTTCTTTTTTGACTTTTTTCTAAAGTTCCCTCTTTGACACCATAATTTTGTTTTTTTCCCTAAACCGGCCATTCCGTCACCTCCGTTAGCTCTTACCGTGAAATCTCCATACATACATGTCAGATTATACGTGAACCGACCAAAATACCCCTCATCAAAGAATAGGGTTGAACCAGATAGTCATCTCTTTCTCTCTTCTCTCCCTTACCCCACTTGATTCCTCCCAACCCCACCATATCCCACGGTGGTGACGCGTGGATCAGGCGGAACCAGACGGCGACGCGGCCCCCACATGTGTGGGCGACCAGGCGGAGGCGCGGTGCGCGGCGGTGGCGCTGGCGCGGGCGCGGGCGCCAGAGGTGACGGCGCGTGGCGCCAGAGGTGACGGGAGCGTGGCCACGCGACGCAGTTCTCGCGCGGGCGCTGCACGCATTGCTCGCGCGGCCGCGGGCCCCACTGCTCCTCCTGCCGGGCCTGCTCCAGGGGGTGGGGAAACGGCCCCAGCGGCCGAGGGGCCTGTGGCGCCCCTGGTGCAGCGGGTCCCGTCTTCCCTGCCGCGGCGGCCGCAGGCGCCCCTCCCGCCGGGCCTGCTGCAGAGAGCGTGGACACGGTCGCCAGCGGCGAGGCTGGCGCAGCCTCAAATGCTGCTCCCGCCGGCCGTGCTGCTGCAGTAGATCTTGCATGGCTAAGATCATGAGGGTAAGCTACATGGTGTTCAAATAGGAATTTTCTCCCAACATTCCTCCGTCCCTTCTTCAGGCGTGGTCCAATGAAGCCCAATAAGACCACCGCACTCAGCGCTTAACCCCTCGCATCCGAAGCAAAAAAAACCCTACCTACTTTACTCCCCCACTCCATTCGCAGCCGCAACCCGCCAGCGGCGACGCATCGCACAGCCCACGGCCACACCACGCGGGCGCGGCGAAAAACACGACGGGCAGGCGGGCAGCAACAACTCGATTTGCAGTTCCTGCTGAACACCGAAGTATTTATTATTCATCGAAAAATATACAGAACGCCCGGAACAATTCGACTCGAGCTCCGCGAGAAGACAGGAGGGGGGACGAAATGGCATCCCTGGCCCGCGCCGCCGCCGTCGCCGTGAGGTCGGCAGCCCGCTCCGCGCCCCTCACAGGCCGCGTCCTCGGCGGGCCGCTGCCTTCCCCTGCGTCGCCTTCCGCTGCTGCCCGCTCCGCCCGGATCCTCCGCAGGTAGCGACACTGACCCGCTGGCGACCTACGGATGGGGAGATTCGGTGTTTGCGCGCGCGTGTGTGCTCACGTAGGGGCCGCTGGTTGGTTGCAGGTCGGCGGCCGCGGCGTCGGCGGGGCTGGAGACGCTCATGCCGCTGCACAGCGCGGTGGCGGCGGCGCGTCTTAGGTCCTGCATCGCCGTCGACTCCTCCTGCTGGAGCTCGCTCTCGCAAGGTAAACCCTGTTTTAGCTGTTACCATTGTTGAGGGGATAATACCATGTTGTCGAATCTCCTTGGATCTGTTGTTGATTGCTGAATGCTCTGCAACAATTTCGTGGGATTGTGCATTTTTTAGGTTTTGGGGTTAACGGATGGCTGATTGCAGCATGCTCTGCAACGATTTCGTGTGATTGTGCATTTTGTGGTTTTAGGGTTTCGGTTCGATTTAAGAGGGAAAAATGGTCCAAGCCTCATTAGACAGTTAGTTTAACACAGCTATGCATTCTTATAAAGAAACAAAAAATAAAAAACGCAACAATGCATCCTTGAGAAATGGTGTACCGTTTTTCCGGCATGGCTACATCATCATTTTTCTAACCTACTTCAAAGTGGACCAAATAATTCATGAACTGAGTACACAGTACACATCAGGTACTTTGTTATGCTTATACACCACATAAACCAAGAGACGGAAGGAGTCTGGTGAATGAACAGGATAATTAGTAAGGAGTGCATCTTAGTGTCTTCCAGCTTTACTTTGCACTTATGAGGTCAAATGCCCAAAGCTCATGACTGATGAATATATGTCCTGTCCTGTTGAAACTGCTTTTAACCATTGTTTATTATGCTGAAATCCACGTTGATGGTCCTTCCTCTTTATGGTTTATTAACAATTACTTTTGAGTAATTATGGCCATGGAACTGTAAGATAGTCTTAGAATCAGTTGGTTCATTAGAGCCCAATTGTTCTTGTACAAAGCTAGTTTTACATATATGTCTGATTTTCCATTATATTTGCAGTAAGTTTTTACCTTCTTATCCTGTCATGATCTTAGGGAGCCTTTTTGGCTTAAAATTATTGGCCTATTTCCAACTGTGGATGTGGTGGATGCGTATGGTTATGAAACGAGTTGTCTTAGCCGGTCCAATATCAGAGTCTCCACTAATTATTTCTTGGTTTTTGTTTAAGGTCAAGTTTATGGCGGCTACTGCCTTATGTATGTGTGTTGGTTCTTTGACTTACTGGCTCTTGGTGCGATATGGCACGTGTAAATTTGGAAACTTGTGAACTTTCATAGTTGTTTAGATTGTGGATCGTTTTGTTTCTTGCAATGTTAACAAGATTTGAAACACTGCCGTTGCCGGTCCCAAGCCCGTGATGAGAAAATGTGGAGGGTTGTGTTAGGTTTGGCGAACCAGCGTAAAAATCAGCCACTCTAATGGAAATGAAACCCATAAGAAATTTGTTGGGGCGTAACCCTCTTAGCGATGCGCTACATCGGAACCCGGGTGTGGTGTTAAATGGGCAAGGGCCGGGTTGTCATCCCCTCAGGGGCGCGTCGTATCGTGATCCGGGTACGATGATAAGTGAGCAAGGGTCGGGTCGTCGCAGCCTCTGTGGCGCACTACATCTGCGCCCGGGTGTAGTGAAAAATGAGCAAGGGTCTTCGCATTTCTCTCGACGGGTGCGAAGGGTAAGAAAGCTAGCCGAGCCAACTAGGATTCGTCTAGGTAGTTGGAACGTAGGGTCTCTAACAGGTAAGTTAAGAGAACTAGTCGATGTAGCAATTAGGAGACGTGTAAATATTCTATGCGTGCAGGAGACTAAATGGAAGGGCCAGAAGGCGAAGGAGGTGGAGGGTTCTGGCTTCAAGCTTTGGTACACAGGGACAACTTCGGGTAGGAATGGAGTAGGCATCTTGATCGATAAGAGCCTTAAGGATGGAGTTGTAGATGTTAGGAGGCAAGGCGACCGGATTATCCTAGTGCGGTTGGTCATTGGAGATTTGGTTCTGAATGTGATCAGTGCCTATGCACCTCAGGTAGGTCTTAGTGAGAGCTCCAAGAGTCAGTTCTGGGAAGATCTTGATAGCATGGTTAGTACCGTCCCTATCAGTGAGAAGCTCTTTATAGGAGGAGACCTCAATAGCCATGTGGGTGCGACTAATGTAGGATATGAGCGAGTACACGGGGGTTTCGGGTATGGTAGTAGGAACGAGGGGGGAGGATGTTTTGAATTTTGCGTTGGTCTACGACCTGCTGTTAGCGAATACCCTCTTTAGAAAGAGGGAGTCCCATCTAGTGACCTTCCATAGTGGATAATACTCGAGCCAAATCGATTTTATCCTTGCTAGGAGAGAGGATAGACGTGCCTGCTTAGATTGTAAGGTGATACCTGGGGAGTGTGTTGTCCCCCAACACAAGCTTGTGGTGGCGGATTTCGTTTTCGGGTACGTACCCACCGGGACAAACGTGCCAAGATTGCGAGAACGAAGTGGTGGAAGCTTAGAGGGGAAGAGGCACAAACGTTTAAGGAGAAGATGCTAGGCGAGGGGTCTTGGGAAGAAGGAGCAGATGTAGATGATATGTGGCTAAAGATCGCGACATGTCTTCGGAAGGTGGCCTCAGAAGTGTTTGGTGTGAGTAGCGGAGGCAAGCAGGAAGTGAAAGAGAGTTGGTGGTGGAATGACGAGGTGCAAAGGGCTATTAAGGAGAAGGAGTGTTTCAAACGCCTTCACCTTGACAAGAGCGCAACCAACATCGAGGGCTATAGATTAGCGAAGAGGTCTGCAAAGCGAGCTGTAAGTGTAGCGAAAGGTCAGGCTTTTGATGACCTTTATCAACGGCTAGGTACGAAGGAAGGAGAGAAGGACATTTATAGGATAGCTAGGACCCGCGAGAGGAAGACAAGGGACATAAACCAAATCAAATGCATCAAGGATGGGACAGATCGACTTCTGGTGAAGGATGAGGAGATCAAGGACAGATGGCGAGAATACTTCGACAAGTTGTTTAATGGAGAAAATGAGGGTCCTACCTTCGAGCTGGACGACTCATTTGATGATACCAACAGATGCTTTGTGAGGAGGATTCAGGAGGCAGAGATCGGGGAGGCTTTGAAGAGGATGAAGGGAGGTAAAGCGATGGGCCCCGATGGCATCCCCATTGAGGTGTGGAGATGCCTGGGCGAGAGGGCGGTAGTATGGTTAACTAAGCTTTTTAACCTAATTTTCCGGTCAAACAAGATGCCGGAGGAATGGAGGAGAAGTATATTAGTACTGATCTTTAAGAACAAGGCAGATGTTCAAAGTTGTACTAACTACCGGGGGATTAAGCTGATGAGCCATACGATGAAGCTTTGGGAGAGGGTTATCGAGCATCGCCTAAGAAGATTGACAAGGGTGACCCAAAATCAGTTTGGGTTCATGCCTGGGAGGTCGACCATGGAGGCGATTTTCTTAGTACGACAATTGATGGAGAGATATAGAGAGGAGAAGAAGGACTTACACATGGTCTTTATTGACCTAGAGAAGGCGTATGACAAAGTACCGAGAGACGTCATGTGGTGGGCCTTGCAAAACACAAAGTTCCAACTAAGTATATTACCCTCATCAAGGATATGTACAAGGATGCGATGACTTGTGTTCGAACATATGATGGCGATACCAGTGACTTCCCAATTAAAATAGGGCTACATCAGGGGTCAGCATTGAGCTCTTATCTATTTGCTTTGGTGATGGATGAGGTCACAAGGGACATACAGGGTGATATCCCCTGGTGTATGCTCTTTGCTGATGATGTGGTGTTAGTTGACGAGAGTAGGGCAGGGGTTAATATGAAGTTAGAGCTGTGGAGACACACGCTAGAGTCGAGGGGGTTCAGACTGAGTAGATCCAAGACCGAGTATATGATATGCGACTTTAGCCCGACTAGGCATGAGGATGGGGACGTTAGCCTCGAAGGTCAAGTGGTGGCCAAGAAGGATACTTTCCGGTATCTAGGATCAATGCTTCAGAAAGATGGAGACATTGATGAAGATGTTAGACATAGAATTTTAGCCGGTTGGTTGAAGTGGCGGCAGACTTCGGGCATCCTCTGTGACAAGAAGGTACCACAGAGGCTAAAAGGTAAGTTCTATAGGACGGCGATTCGCCCGGCGATGCTATACGGTGTTGAATGTTGGTCTACAAAAAGACGATATGTCCAGCAACTGAGTGTAGCAGAGATGCATATGCTGCGTTGGTTCTGCGGGCATACAAGAAGGGATAGAGTCCGGAACGAAGAGATTCGAGATAGGGTAGGGGTGGCACCTATCGAGGAGAAGGTGATTCAACATTGGTTGAGATGGTTTGGACATGTACAACGGAGGCCTCCCGAGGTGCCGGTGCGTAGTGGAGTTTTAAAGCGGGGCGATAATGTAAAGAGAGGTAGAGGTAGACCTAGACTAACTTGGGACGACTAACTTGGGACGAGACGGTTAAGAGAGATCTTAAGGAGTGGAATATCGCTAAGGAATTAGCTATGGATAGGAGCGCTTGGAGATTAGCAATTAACGTACATGAACCGTGACCTTTGTTACTTTTTGTTTAACCCCTAACGCTTCCTTTAGCTTGTGCCCTTTTGTTTTTCTTATTGTAAATAAATGTTTTCTGTGGGTTTCATCTCTAGCCTACCCCAACTTGCTTGGGACAAAAGGCAAGTTGTTGTTGTTGTTGTAATGTTAACAAGATTTGAAGAACAAGGATCTTTATGTGTGATGAATAACGAATTTTTCAACATGCCTTTCAAAGTTGTACTAGTGTGAAGAACTCAATATGCTCTAGTTAATAGCAAAACTAGCTCCAACTTGTATTGTTTCATTTTATATTAGCTTGATGCCGGTCTAGCTTGTTACTATAATTTATACTGTATGGTTTGTTGAGGTTCTTTTTAATTCAAGTAAAAAGTTTGGTTGGCTGCAGTGGCGCCATGGCAGCATCCTAGTGGAAACTAGAAAGAATACACTCTCTCTAGGACTAGTCATTGCAATGGTGTTGATTGATCTCAGCTAGCGGCTAAATTTATCTATAGAACTTTAACATGATCTGGTTTTCTCTGATGGAAAAAATAAGAGTTTCAGTTTTAGATTAATCTGAAGATAAATCATGACCATGACGATAATAGCGTACATTATGACCTAGTCGGTTACGAGTCCCAAAAATTCCGCGCGTGAAATCCGTAACAGATTCAAAGTGGCAAAAGGAAGCCGTTGGGGAACAATCAGCTTTCAGCCGATTTCGGGACCTTTCACGCGCACGTCGCGCGCCCTTCGCCCGAGACAGGAGAGCCGATCATGCGGAACAATTGGCTCTTTCGCCCGAGACCGGAGAGCCGATCACGGGGAACTATCGGCTCTTTACAGCCGTAGCAGAAAACAAATTTGCAAAAGAAAGCCGATTTCCCGCAAGAGTTGGACCCGGATTTTGGCGGACCACTCATGCGCGCCCGCGCCCGAACCCGGCCCGGCCCGGCGAGCGAGCGCGCGCGTGTTCTTCCTTCTTCCTCTCACCCACACTTGCAAGAGCATAAAGAGCATCCAACTATTTAAGTTAGGTTCCCTCCACCTCCACTAGCAATGTGGGACTAACTTGTTGCACCTCCACTAGCAAGGTGGGATTAACTTGTTGCCATGCACCTATGCACTAATGGGCCTTTGAGATTTTATAGGAATTATTTGGATTTACATGAGCTAGGCCTAAATATTCCAACATTATCTATATAGACTTGCAATTTACAAGTGCACAATAAGATTGTGGTTCTGTAGACTCCTCTGAACAAAAGTGATGCAAATGTCATGCCTGGTTAGGTAGCATGTCATCAGCAAGATATAATACTTCCAAAACATTGTCCCATACATAATATGAGAGGAGTTTCTGTTTTAGTTTTTGCTGCCGAGGTGCTATTTTTTTTACCCTTTTGTCCTCTTCAATTCATTCCTGTGTTTTACAGTAGGCAGACTAGATATTTTACATGTTCTCTAGATTCATCTGGACATACGTAAAACAAATGTCCTCCTGTATAGGCAGCATGTTTTGCAGCCAAACGTAGTACTTTTAAAACATTGCCCCCATAGAAAACAGGAGGGTAGGTAGTGTCCCTTTTTGTTTCTCGGTAATCTGTATGATATGCTGCTGCTTTCTCAGGTGCTATTAGTATTATTCTTTGCCTCTTCAATGTATTTGTGTTTTACAATACAGTTTTGTCTTGATATTGCTATTACCTTTGGAATGAATTTGGCATTCTTATGATTCTTGAAATTGATGGGAGCTATGCTATTATGGAAAACTTGTTTACAAACTTAATCTTCTTCATCTGATGTTTTCCGGGACATGTATTACTGTCACACGGTTGTGCAGGCTGGTCAGCCATGAAATAATGAGTCTTTCAGATTTAGATACCAAGGCTTACTAATATGAAACCTTTCATGCTTGTTGATTAGATCAAGCTAATGAAGAAAAAAGTTCTCTATTCTTTTTTATAGAAAAAAGATGGGGTTTCTATATTTTAACTGTGGTTGTTATAGGTTTAAACAAGCGCATCTGATCATCGCTAGGAGCTGAGCTGCAGAGAAGTGAGGACACTGAGTTAAAACAAAGTGCTTTTTTTTTCAGATCTTTCTAGACATGTAACATGTACTTTGATTGTTGCTCTATGCGTGTATTCATGTCAACAAAATGGAGCATGGAAAATGTTTCCTTGTACCTTGCTTGGCTCTTATATTGAATTTGTCATGATCCATGCAAAAAAACTGTACTGACAATCAAAATACTTCAGTTTTTCTTTAGGTGTGCAAAATTACTCCATTTGAAATAATGCCAGCATATATGGAATTACATTTTGTACTCGTGACCTGACTTGCTCTTATATTTGGTGATATAGGATATGCTTTGCCTTTGTGACAGAAGCTGCACCTGAAGAAACCAGTGAACATTAGGAATTACAAACAAGGGCTGTATAATGTGATGCTTGTAAACTAATTTTGCCTTTGAAGTTGATTGAATTATGTAACATGAATCATTCAAGATGTGGAACTAGCATTTATTGTTAGATTTTATTCAATGGCCCTCGAATTATCTGCGGCTCATTTAAAGCATTTGATTCATTATTTGCATTGGCTGTTTAAATGTTTTTTGCATTTCTAAATCATGTGTTTTTCTAGGTAAACTCGTCTAAGGATAACTAGACTTCAATTGACCACATGAACCTTCTAATGGCATGCGCATTGGTTTTCTATTAAGCAATATTACTCGTCAGGAAACAGGTTTTGTTGGGTTGATCCAACTACCCAATACCCAAAAGGTGAAAAACGGTGTAATTACCCTATAGAGCCGACCCAATAAATTTTTGATTCATTCTGGATTCCAGCCGTGGGTAATTGGGTAACCCAAAATAATTGTAGCCTCACTGTACAGAGAGTCGCTCAGCAGTATGCGGTCAAGCCAATCCACTTGTGGGGCCTGTCGATGATGAGCGGCAAGGAGCGGACAGCGGAGCAGCCGGCAATGGCAGCTGTCGCCGTCGGCGAGCGCAGGTCTGCTCTCCTCTCGCGCATCGCTGCTCTGCTCAAACCAATTTTCTGTTCTGCTCTCGCGCATTGCAACAATCGATCCATATATCTGATTCTTTTCATCTGTCAAACCAATTTGCTGCTCTGCTAGCTCTGAAGCATTGCTACAGGTGTGTGTCCTCCCCAACCGTTGCAACCATGGTTATAGCTTGATTCGCTCGTTTCCGGCTCCATTCGAGGCTAGTTCGTCAATCCGGGCGCCGGAGACCTCGATTTGGTGAGTGCCATGGACGTGGATGGTGGCGGAGTAGCCGAGATGGAGAGGAATTAGGCTCCGTTTGACATAAATTTATCTAAAATGACTTCACAAGCCAAAGCTGGTGATAGCTTCACCCAGTTGCAATTCACGCTACAGTATTTTGATTTACGTGATTTGTGTGAAATAGATGAAGCTGAAGTCGAAATAAGGTATAGATCCGAGCTTCGGAGGCACAAGCAAGGCACGGGAATCAAGGCACGGGAAGGAGGACTAGTGTCCCCAGGTGCCGCTGGACAGCTTACGTGATTCAGCGACGAGGTGCCGGTGCTCGAGAGCATCGGCGGCGCACGGCGGGCTGAGGTACGGTGTACGTGTGCGTGGTGGCAGCGGACCGAGGTCTACGTGCGCGTGGTGGCAGCGTGAGGATCACGGCACTTCATTTTTGATCAACCAATTGATTATATTTTTCATATTGGATTGAGTGTGCCGGACACTGATTGATCCAAAACTGACCCTCTTGCATCGTGAATTACTCGTTGATAAAAAAACCAATTTTACTGAGCAGCCTTTTTTTCTTTTGTATTCGCAACGCGCCCGCAGTCAGTTTTTTCAGGCACCGTAGACTCAAGCATGATAGAATATTATTTCATAAACACATAATATAATAGCCTCAAGTGACAACACACGCAATTTAAATATAAACAAAACACTCTTTTGGACAGATAAGTGGCTCCATGGATGTTCAGTGGAGAATCTTGCACCTGCGGTCTTTGCAAGTATGCCTCCTAATCCGTGAAAGACAAACTGTGTGGCCTGAGGCTTTGGACAATAACAAATGGGTCTCTGTAATACGTGGGGGCCTGTCTTGGATTGGAATAAGGGAGTTGTTGCAGCTTTGGGATTGTGTTCAGGGCATTTGAGTTAAATGAGCTAGAAGATCGACACATTTGGAAATTAGAACCTAGGGCTGCTACTCCTCTAAATCTGCTTATCGGGCTTATTTCCAAGGATCAATAACCTTTGAACCTTGGAGAAGACTCTGGAAATCTTGGGCCCCAAACAAGTGCAAGGTCGCAATAGGTGCTGGACGGCAGATAGATTAGAAAGGACAGGGCTGCCTCATCCAGATCTGTGCCCCTTATGTGATCAGGAGGATGAAACTGTGCAATACTTGTTAGTATCTTGTGTGGTGGCGAGACAGGTTTGGTTCAATCTTTTATCACCACTGAACCTTGGTGATTGCATTCCAAGGCAGCGGCAGCGTAGCTTCGCGGATTGGTGGCGCAAGGTGATGAAGAAGGTAAAGAAAGAATATAAGAGAGGTGTAGACTCTCTAATAATTTTGGATGCTTGGATGTTATGGAAGGACAGGAATGCCTGTGTATTAGAGGGGGTGGCTCCCTCGGTCACCTCCATCATGAGGGATCTCAAGGATGAACATAACCTTTGTGCCTGGCGGCGCTAAAAGGCTGCAAGGTCTGGGCTTAATTGATGTAATCTAGTCAGCTAGGTCAAAATTTTGGTCATGCTCTTATTTGATTCATAGGCTAGCTATTGATCTGTTGAACCTATCTCTCGTATTTGGTCCTCCTATGTGAGATGAGAGTTGTATGGGGATTATTTTCTCTCTCTAATGCAATGAAGCACAACTCTCCTGCATTTTCGAAAAGTATTTTAGTTGAAACAATAACTTGTCACTGATTTTAGAAAAATTTGTCATGGTCAACTAAACTCGATCTCAGGTGTCCTTTAGGTCCTTGTACTCTTAAAATGCAGATCCCCTTAAACTTTGTGTATCGTCTAGTTCTATATCCTCTCAAAATATGGTGTCATCCAACCAATAAAGTATGATAGGATCAAATTATTATGTTTTCAAGCAAGCCATGATTCTAGTTTGCAAAGTGCAGCTACAAGTTATTAAATGTTTGAACAATATTCCAAGAATGGAGCATGATACTCATCAAGCTTCACAGAAGTGAAAAATCATCAAGCTTTCATGATTGATACTCATCAATATTCTCTACACATGCTAAGTCAGAATTTAATGAAGTTATAAATAATACATTTATAAAAAATAAGTTTTGCAATATAATTAAAATAACACTATATTTTGAGAGTACATGGACCTAGATGACAACCGAAGTCAAGTTTAACGGTCCATATATGTATCTTGAAAGTATAAGGACTTAGATAGCACCTGAAACCAAGATTAAGGAGCCAAATATGCAATTTGAGAGCACAGGGACCTAAATAATATAGGTAGACAAGTTTAAAGGCTGGTCATGCACTTTACTCTATTAGATAATGTCCTCTACTTCTAGAAATTAAAAGTGTTTCTTTGGATTTTACTACGGTTTAAAATAGTTCTTGCTGTCATGTGAACTTCTAGTTCCCTATTTTATTTTATTGGGTAAGTGTTGGTGTCGAGTTATGCTTGTTGACATGTGGTGCGTCTTTAGATTGTCCTTACGTGGTTCTTAATCTCTACTTGAAGGCAAGCAAATATAGTGATTGATCTACTTGCTTTAGCATTGTTATTTGATTATATCAGCTTACTTAGTTTCAATACCTTGCAATAAACAATAAGATATGAATTTGGGGTTATCTATTTATCTTGGAATATGGATTTATATAGTATCCATCTTTGCATTGGAATATGATATCTCAAGACTTATGGTATTTTCCTTGTCTTATAGAATTTCATATCGTATTCATCTTTGCATTTGTATTCTCCTTGTTGGTCTTGTATGGATTTGTTTCTATGCTCGGAGGCACCACGCACGTTCAGAAATAGCAATATTGTTGCATCTCTGCTACCTCTGTATGTTAGCATTAGCAATCTCAAATTTTATTTCTAATGTCTTAAGTTTTACTTCACCATACATTCTATATATTTGAATTGATTTTTAATTTAACTATTATTTAAATAGTCAAGTTAAATCAATTTATTTGATGAGACTTTTTCATATACCATACGATTAGATCCTCCCTTCACTCACCCCAACCCCAACCCAACACCCTCCGTCCCCCACCCCCGAATCCTCGGGGAGCTATATATTGCCCAAGTGACAAATCTTATTTCCATCACCGAAGGAGGTAGTTCAGGGTTGCTCAGCTCTAATTCAGCCCAACAAATCGTTTCAACCCAAAAATTCTTTCGCTTCCGCGCACACGCAATGATACCCACATCTTAGCTGCTTTATTATGCATGCGTGCATGCAGGATGCATTGTTTCCATAGGGCGTGTTTGGATGCCTGGCCAAGCGCCTAGCCAGGCTCCAGCAATGCAGGTTGTGTTTGTTCAGCGACACTCCGGCAAGCCAAAAGCGACCTCGAGGCTGGCTTGCTAGGAACGCGAGCGGCGGCCGTTTCCAGCAAGCCAGGCTACAGCTGATGCACCGTACAAGAATCGAGTGAATCCCCTCACCTTCGGTATCCGCTCGCTGGCGGCGGGAGCTCCCCGAGCAGACGGGCGGAGCGGCGGAACTCCCACGCGTGGCCGGGCAAGCTACGCCGCGCGGCGGTGGCGGTCCCATGCGCGGCCGGCGGGAGGTTCCCGCCCGGACGGCGGAGCTCCCACGCGCGGCCGGGGAAGCTCCGCCGCGCGGCGGTGGCGGTTCCACGCGCGGCCGGTTCCCCGCGCCGGCAGTGGATGGGCGTAGTGGCGGCGGGGGCTCCTATGCGCTCGGCTCCGCCGGTCTATCCATCACCACGTTGGTCCGTTGCTACGCGCTACATCAGTCTGCTGCTTGCTTCTCCGGTCACCGCGCTCTCACAAAGCTGAGCCAGAGGCGGAGATGTGAAAGTTCACCTGGCCCAAATCAATCGATGTATCCATCTCTCCTTTTGCTTTCTTTTGATTCCGACTGATCTGATTGAATCTGTGGAAAATGAGAGGCTGCAATCGACGATTTGGGGATGCGTCATTTGTTTTTCTGCTGGGTTGATTAGTGGATTGGAGAAAATTCAGAAGAGGGAGCTGTTTGCTGACTGGACAGGGTGTTTTACCGTCTAAGCCTACCAAGAGATACCTTCGAGGTGGTAGATTGTAAATAGGGTGTCGTCGATATTAGAAAATTGAACGTGCAAGGAATATAAGATTTAGATAGTTTCGGGCTGCCGAGAGTGTAATACCCTACGTTATGTGTGGTGGTTTGTATTGCCTTAGATGTGTATCTCTTTCGAGAGGGTCTCTGGCTGTCCTTATATAGTCTGGGAGGACAGGGTTACATGAAAAATTCTTTATACAGTTTGAATTGATGGTTAAAGTGGGTAAATTGGGTCAGAAATTCGAAAACCTCTTTGTTCAGGATAGCATCCCTCAAAAAAGTTAAGCAAATAACTTTCCTAGAATAATCTGAAATTACTGCTCAAAACAAAACTTATCCCTAATTTAATGGCTAGAAAAGACCTCTGGGTTAAAAATTTAAAAGACCTCTTATTTTGGAAGAAAATCTCTGAAATAATGGTTAAATAATTATCTTCCCGAGATAAATCCTCGAAAAACTCTTAAATCGGGTTGTTCTAAGAATCTTTTGAGTAATTGCCTCCGAGCGTGGGAGCAAAATGATCCGCCGAAAGCACACTGAGTGCCCTGTCGAGCCCAGCCCCTGAGCATGGGAGCCAGACGAGTCACACGAGATACACTGAGTAGTCGGTAGCATCAGCCCCCGAGCCTGGGCAACAGCCAAGTTGCCGCTGAATTTTGAACTGTCCATAAAACCGACTAGTCGGAATCGACTAGTTATTGATGGTATGAGGTCTGATCTCAACTAGTTTTGCAGGCGAGATGAGTAGTTAAAATAGTCATTGGTGTGTCGCCGAGTGTTCTTGCGAAGTCGAAGTAGTCGTAGGAGCACAAGTCAAGATGTTACTGAAAATATAGGTGTAAATACCCCTTCCGAGGATTACGCGTAATACTAGTCGGAAACCAGTAACCGCAGTGTTATGTGATCGAGGCCCCTTTAGTCGACTATACGTAGTTCTAATTGACAACTAGTAAACGCAGCGTCACTGGAAGTGTGGGAGCGAGGCCCTTTCAGTAAACTACGCGTAGTACTAGTCGAGAACTGGTAAACAGAATGCTACTGGAAGTATGGGAATGAGGCCCCTTCAGTAACCTAGTATACTAGTCGGGAACTAGCAATCTGAGCGTTACTGAAAGTGTGGGAACGAAGCCCCTTCAGTAACCTAGAATACTAGTCGGGATATAGCAATCTTAGCGTTACTGGAAGTGTGGGAGCGAGGCCCCTTCAGTAAACTACGCGTAATACTAGTTGAGAACTAGTAAACGGAGTGTTTACTGGAAGTATGGGAACCAGACCCCTTTAGTAATCTAGAATACTAGTCGGGAACTAGTAATCTAAGCGTTACTGGAACTATGGGAGCGAGATCCCTTCAGTAAACTACGCTTAATACTAGTTGGAAACCAGTAAACAGAGTATTACTGGAAGTATGGGAGCGAGTCCCCTTCAGTAAACTAAGCATAGTACTAGTCGACAACTAGTAAATGGAATATTACTGGAAGTGTGGGAGCGAGACCCTTTCAGTAAACTACGCGTAGCACTAGTTGAAAACTAGTAAATGGAGTGTTAATGGAAGTATGGGAGCGAGATCCCTTCCGTAAACTACCCGTAGTACTAGTCGGGAACTAGTAAATGGAACGTTACTAGAAGTATGGGAGCGAGGTCCCTTCAGTGAACTACGCGTAATACTAGTTGGGAACTAGTAAACAGAGTGTTACTGGAAGTATGGGAGCGAGGCCCCTTCAGTAAACTACGCGTTGTACTAGTCGGGAACTAGTAAATGGAGAATTACTGGAATTATGGGAGTGATGCCTCTTCAATAAATTACGCGTAGTACTAGTCGGGAACTAGTAAACGGAGTGTTACTGGAAGTATGGGAGCGAGGCTGTCGGTGTTGTACCGGCTGCCCACCGAGGGATATACCTAAGGTGGTAAATTTAGGTGTGGAGACGCCGAGATCAGAAACTTGAAGGTGTAAGGAACACAAGACTTAGATAGGTTCGGGCCGCGAGGTGCGTAATACCCTACATCCTGTATGGTGGTTTGTATTGTCTTGGGTGTAGATGTTGTGTTTTGAGGGGGTCCCTGCCCCCCTTATATATCCGGGAGGACAGGGTTACATGAATCCTAACCCAATACTAGCCAAGGAATCATACCTGAGTATAACTCGAGTAGTTTCCTTCTGTACCTACTAGCTTTATCTCCTACTCATACGAGTAGAAAACAACATAAATAAGAGATAAGACAGGCTTTATCTTCTAATCTTGTTTCAACTACGTTATGTACACAGTCCCGTAGCCCCGGATCTGACAAGCCCCCGAGCTCTTCGTAGCTGAGTACTGCAGGCTTCTCGAGTACTTTCGAAGTAGTCTTCGGCTTCTTTTGAAGCTCCGTTCTGAAGTTCTTCTTCGAGTAATTTCTTGACTGCATCGAAGCTATGAGGTGCTCATGCCCCGAATTACTTCTCTGATATGGTGTGCGATTGAAAAATCGCACTCCATATGGAGTAGCCCCGAGCCTTAGGTTGAATCGGAGAATCAGGCTGAGAGTCGCATTAGTCTTGAATCTTCCTTACTTACTTTTCAAATAAATTCGAAAAAATAAGTAGTCGATGCCACGTATCCTGCAGCCCCCGAGTCTTGAATCCAAATCTCTTAGGTTTGGAAATAAGGATCCAAAGGTCGTGGCATGCAGTGAAAAAATGTTCCCATGACAAATAACTGGTGTGATGGTACGAATGATGGAAGTTAGATCTAGAATTCAGAAAACCCCTTTTTTCGGGACAATTAACCCTAAAAAATGATTAATCGAATATGTTATCTAAACAATCCACCAAATGACCCCTCATCTTCCGAATATTCCCTGAAACGACTCTTCAACTTCGAAAAAGTAAAACTATATCCGGCCCTTGGATATTTAACCCCGCGGTAACGCCGAGTAAAATCTGCGCTTGCAATCTGCAATCCACCAAGAGCTTTCGAAATCCCCCAATCAGAGCCGCACTCCGCCTTCACCCCCTTGGAGAGCCCCAACCTAGCCAAATCTCTTCGCCCCTTTCCCTGCAGCCCCCGAGAAATTCGTGGCGAGCGGATCCAGAAATGGCACCTAAGAGATCCAACGAGAAGGATGGGAAGAAGAAGGAGTCGCAGCCGCCGTCTGGGGAGTGGACTCATAGTAAGTGCTCCAACAACGATCTCACGAAACTTATTTCCAAGGGTTTGCTCCAAGACAAAAGTCTTGTCAACTGGCACCCCTCTTTTCGCAAACCTTTTCCCATGGAAAATGTAGATGAAATCGTCACATTTTACCATTTTGCCGAACAGGGTCTAGCCCTCCCCTCTTGCTCTTTTTTCCGTGGCCTTCTTTATTTCTACGGGCTTGAGCACTATCACCTCAACCCGAATTCCATTTGCCATATTGCCATCTTCATCCATTTCTACGAAGCTTTCATCGGAATCGAACCCCATTGGGATCTTTTCTGCTTCCTTTTCCGAGTAAAGCCGCAACCCACAGCCAAAAATCTATCCGTTGTAGGGGGCGCCGGCATCCAGCTTAGACAGCAAGCCGGTGATAGGTACCTTTCCTATAAATTCCCCTCCAACATTCCTGGATGGAAGAACCACTGGTTCTACATCGAAAACCATGCCCCCCAGTTTCCTGAAAAATCCGGCAAACCCCCTGTCGTGAGGCCAGAGTGGAACACCGAACTATCCAGAGGTGTCCTGGACCAAGTCGACGAGTTGCTAGCCATCATAGCAGCTCACAAAGAAATAGGAGTGACCGGAGCATCTATAACGTTTTCTTTCTTCGAGCGCCGGATCTAGCTAATCCAACAACGCCACACTCTAGGCTTTGAGTACATAGGCGCTGAAGATCCCTCTCGGATGTGCGCAGAAGAATTGACTGACGACGCCGCACTCATCCGGGTTAGGCGAGTGCTGCTGGACGTGGACGCCGTTCCCTACGTCCCGCAGTTGTTTGCTGCGCAGAATCCCCCGAAACCGGTAAGCATTCGACTACTTCTTTTTAGAACAAGTTATGCTGTTCTGCCACTGCTAACTGAAAATCTTCTGCAGGGACACACAGAGTTGTACCGGAGCTATCCACCGCAACCCGACAACCCCTGACCGGATGACCTTCTCCCTAGCGTCGCATCCGAAGTGAAAAGGGCTCAAGCAGCCAAGGCTTTGCCTGACAGCGAGACCACGGAGAGCGGGAGCCCCCTGGCGGGGAGGGAAGCCGAAGGGAAGGCGAGGAGGAACAACTCCCCCGGACCATCCGTGGAGTTGACCGAAACTCTACCGTTGGTCCCGCAGGGTCATCGGGTTGTGCGCAAACGGAAAGCGCATGTAGTCGAATCCTCCAGGTATGAATTTGCTGCCTTGTTGAATTGTCAAATATCGATATTGTTGCATGCTGACACTATCCTTTTGCAGTCCATCTGCTTCTTCTCCGGACCCCAAGCGCCAAGAGGTGGGAACGGACCCAGAGACTACTTCAACAGGGGCGGTTACCATTGCTGTGGCGGGCACCGCGCCACCAGCTGGTGTGACCCTGCCACCAGCAACGAGTACCGTGGTTGAAACACCACTGGCTCTAAGAGTAAAGAAAGCTATCATGAAGAAATCTTCACTGTAAGTATAGATCTTTTTGCATAATGAACATCCTGTTCTACTCGACTTGTGTAATAATATAACTGATTCTTCTTCATTAGGTCTGCAAGCGACATGAGGTACAAGCCAAAGCCTGTCACAGCTACCCCAGCCCCCGAGCCACCAACCCCAGAGGAGCCCACACCCAAGGAGCCAGCCCCCGAGGCGGACACAACACTGCCCGACCTGCCACCCCCCGAGCCCCAGCAAGCCGAAGCCAGAGCTGGTGGTGAGGAACAAGTTGAGGCCACTGAAGCCGCTCCTGCAGATGGCACAAGTAAGTGTCTGGCCACCCACGGCTAGCTGCTTAGACCATAGATATTATGTACTAAATGCATCTTGACTTGCAGGTACCCGACAACCATCAACTGAAGATGCTGCAGGAACCACAAGGAGCACTGACGAGCTGCTGATGTCTGGGAGTGGATACCAAAATATCATCACCACAGATCTAGTGGATGATTTGATCCTGACGGACAACAACATCCGTGTGGCAGAACCGCTCGAATTGTTCCGGCTCAAGTGCGCTATTGATCGCCGTACAACCGCAATCAGACCAACGCACTTCAAACGGAACAATCCTTTGGTCTGTCGGGTCTCCGCCCGATACAACCACGGTTTAGCAGGATCGAAGCAGGTCTACCTCGCACGAAGGCGAGTTCACATCACAGAATAGCCCATCAACTTTTTAACTTACAACCATACATATATTATTACAAACCGAGTTCAAGATAAGTAAAATTATACAAACCATGTTCAAACTGACAAGCGTAACAGCTTGTCTAGACTCACAGCGGAAGAAAAAAAAGTTTTACGCGACTACACACGTCGCGAAGGCGAACACCAAGCTTAGCCCAGGGCTTGGTGTCACTCCGGAGGGTCAGTGCCGGCCGGGGACGGGTCCCACTCCACGGACCAGCCAAAAGGAATGGACGTTGGCCACACAAGGTTGTCCGTGGGATTTTCGAAGGTTATACCTGAAACAGATATTGGCAAGGCTGAGTATTCTAATACTCAGCAAGGCTTACCCGGGGCTGGGTATACTTAGCCCATAACTAGACTCATGAAGGCATTGTAAAGGCTCTGGGTTTATTTTCAGCTGAAAAGTAACAAAGAGTATGTACTACTTTCAAGTTTTAGCTTTCATCTTCTAGTTGAGTAATTATTCTAGATTAGCACCTACACTAAGCAAGCAAGGTAGTGATTATCATTCATCAAGATTATCCATCATTAGTTCCACTTCTTACTCAATGTGGCAGAAGGGATAAGCAATCTCAATCTTCGTGAGAGGCGGACGATTCGAGTCGAATTTTAACCTTGCAAGGTAAACCTAACTCACACGCTCGGAGTACCGACAGGGTGTTCCGAGCAACCGTTTCCCTCATATTCCGGGTTATGGATCGGGGCCACCACAAGCGACTGCAGGACCGTACGCACACCCAATGTGTACAGGACATACGTCTGTAGCGCGACTACAAAACCCGTATTCCTGTCTGCCTTGCAGAACGTACTCCCACACGTCGGTGCGTGTAAACATAAAATAAAAATCGAGTGGTTGGAGCGCGTCCATTTGCCGGGCCAATCAGGTACTAGGCTTACCGCTTACCATATTTCGCGGCATGTGGCTAGTACTTTCAAAAACTTAGCCACCACTACCACACATTTCGACCTTAAAGCTTTTATCAAAACAGACAGGGTAAACTTCCAGGTCATGATACAACACATGACCCTGTCCGTCATCCTTATAGTGGTTGCAGGAATGTAAACATGCAACTCCTATATCGCGCGAGTGACAGGAAATCACTCGACTTCTACCGATCCTATTAGCGGAGCAACTATCCGATAAGGACTCGGGAGCATTACATTGGATTCCTAGGATTCATGCATCTAGGGTTTCACTTCAACTCCTAGACTTAATGCAAGATATAATATAAATAAGCATAGATTGCAGTGTAAATAAAGTAATGGGATATGTCCGGGGCTTGCCTTCTAGAGTAGGGTTGAGGGCAGGAGTGTCAGAGATTTCCGAACTCAGGTTCGGAACTTCAGTTAGTCCCTCGACGACTTGCGTTGGATCTTCTGGAAAGCCTTGGTCTTGTCCTAAGACCAGTTCGTAGTCCCCGTCGTCGAGTGTCGTTGATTCTATATGAGATGCAATAAATTAAATAAGGTGAAATTTAAATTTAAAATTTCACATTTCAAATATTATAACTCATCCAATTAACACACAAACATGCATAAAATATAGAGGTTTTAGATTTAAAACACTATTTATAAAGATATGGTAGGGTTTATTGCAATAAGAACTAAAATGTTTAAATCAAATTTGAAATGAACTAAAATTTGGATTCAAACTTTTAAATAAAAGATTATAGAGATTTGATTATATATCAAACATTATAAAATATTACATTAGTGAATGATAAAAGATTCTGATTAAAGAAGGCTATACATTAGGTTTATTTCAAATTTGAAAGTTTCAAAATAAAAGAAGTTAAGTTTAAATCAAATTTGAGTTTGAAACTTTGCACAAAGATGCTTAGAATTTATAGATTATTTATACCAAACTTCATAAACAAAGCATGAAGTATCAAGGTTAGGCATAAACTACCCTTAATCTTAGGTTTAAAATACAGGTAGAAATATTTTGTTTCAAACTAAACTCTATTAACAAAAGTCATAGAGTTTGGAATCTAGTTCCTAACAAAACTGGTTTTGCTATTTTTGGATTTTTCTATGAATTACTACGAATTTTACAAGACAGGAAATGCTTTCACATGAAATAACAGGCATCCTTTACACATCAGTCCCAGTGTTTTACATCTAACCCCCTGGAAGGAAAACTCAGAGAGCAATCAGGTCCAGGGCCATGGCCGGCGGTGGGGGAACACATGTCCGGCCAAATTCCGGCCGGGGAAGTCGCCGGCGGCGAGGGGGAAAGGGAGGGGAAGCACGAGGAGGTCTTGGGCTACCTGTGGGTGGTCCTGGGAAGGCTCGGGATGGCCGGAATCGGGCTGCCCACGGAGGGCCAGACCGGCGGCCGGTGGCGCACGGCGGCGGGGAGCTTCCGGCGGGCGAAGGAGGGAAGGGCCGGGCCGGGAGGCTGCAGTGGGGCACAGGGAAGCCTACGGTGCGGTCAATTTGGGGAGGAAAAGAGCGAAGGGACGAGCTCCACGGTGACCGGAGCTTGGCGGCGCAATGGTGGGGCGGCGGGGCACTGGGCGCGCGCGAGGAGGTCCTGGCGGCCCTTTATAGTCAATTGGGAAGAGAGGAGGGGGGGCACGGGCGAGCAGGGCCTCATCTGGGAGTTGCTACGGGGGGGGAGGAACTTGGAGAACACGGCGAGCGGCCGAGACACCGGCGGCGGCGCGGCAGTGCCGCAGGCGCCGTGGCGCACAGGCAGAGCGCCAACAGGGGAGGGGCTAGAGCGGTGGACGGGCGGGGGAACGACGCGTGGACGGGGGTGGCACAGAAGATGACCGGCGGTGGCCAGAAGCGGCGCATTACGCCGGCGGCAGAAGTGCCAGAAGAGCAGAGAGGGGGGGGGGGGCAGAGGCGCCAGGAGGAAGAAGGGGAAGAACTGAATTGTGGACTGATCTGTAAATTCAGAGAAAGGCAGGGACCTTACTGTAAAGGACTTGCAACTTTTAAACCAGTGCTCAAATGAAGATGGTCCAAAAAGCAAAAGTGCATGGTTTTTCAAACTCTACAACTTCTCTTTAAGGTTCATCTGCATTTGAGCAATAGTTTTAGAGATAAAATAGACTTAGTAATAATTTCACATTTTATGTAAATCCATAAGTAAGATTACTTTTACACATATACCCTATGGTAATTTCATATATCTTTTGTAATTTAACCATAGATATCACTTTTTGCAAAATAATCCTTATGCGTTTAAACTTTTCCCCCTATGTCCACCCATTTTGCATAAAAGGACCTTTAGTTAATATTAATTACATAAACATTACTTCTTCCATAATATTGCATACATAAAATACACATTTGCCATACTTTAAACATACAAGCATACCAAAACTCTAATGTGTGACCAAGCTAATTACCTGAGTGTCACAGCCTTCCCCCCTAAAAAGAATCTCGTCCCGAGATTCCGAAGTAGGATAGGATAAGAAGATCAAGCTCGAAGATTGGTTTGGGAGAAATTGGGAAAGTTATGCTGGAGATAAGATTCAGTTTCCCATGTTGCTTCTTCTTCCGTGTGATGGTTCCATTGAACTTTGTACATTCTGACGGTTTCTCTTCTGGTGCTTCTCTCTTTAGTGTCTAGGATTGGTCTTCTTTGTATATCAGCATAGCTTTTCTGTCGAGATTGGGCAGCCTTTAAATTGTTCTGGATAAGCCTAACTTGATCTTCTGCTTCCATAACTAGATCGGGTCCAAAAATTTTACGTTCGCCGGTTTGTGACCAATTCAAAGGAGTTCGGCATCGGCGACCGTATAATGCTTCGAATGGGGCCATCTTAATACTTGTCTGATAGCTATTATTGTAAGAGAATTCTGCTAATGACAAGTATTTATCCCAATTTTTGTCAAATTGGAGTACACAAGCTCTGAGCATATCTTCTAGAATCTGGTTTACTCGCTCAGTTTGCCCATCTGTCTGAGGATGATAGGCAGAGCTTCGAATTAACTTAGTCCCAAGAGCATCATGAAGTTGCTCCCAGAACCTAGCAACAAATTGTGCTCCACGATCAGAAATGATCGTTTTAGGTACTCCATGAAGTCGAACAATCTGATCCAGATAAATATCGGCATACCTTTTGGCATTATATGTGGTATGCACGGGAAGAAAATGTGCAGTTTTGGTTAATCGATCAACGATTACCCACATAGAGTCATGCCTCCGAGAAGTGTTGGGCAGGCCAACAATAAAGTCCATACTAATATCCTCCCACTTCCACGAGGGAATGGGTAGAGGTTGAAGGATACCAGCAGTCTTTAAATGACTGGCTTTGACTCTTTGGCAGATATCACATTCTGACACATATTTGGCAATCTCTCGTCTCATACGAGTCCACCAAAAGTTCTGTTTCAGATCCTGATACATCTTCGTACTGCCAGGATGTATAGAGAATTTGGACAAGTGGGCCTCGTCCATTATTTGCCTGCGGAGCCTATGGTCCTTGGGTACAACAATACGTGCGTTGAACCATAAAACCCCTTTAGGATCAACTCGGAAGCATTTATACTTCCCTTCTCCTTGTGTTATCTTCTGTTTAATGATTCTGATCCCTTTATTACGCTGTTGCGCTAGAACAATACTATCTCTAAGTGTGGCTTCAACCGAAAGATGGTTTAAGTCACCTTGGGAAATGATCTCTAAGTTGAGCTTACTCATTTCCCAACAGAGAGTTTCGTCGAATGTTTCAATGGATAGGTAAGAACAATGCGCCTTGCGACTAAGGGCATCTGCAACGACATTGGCCTTGCCCGGATGATAATGCATTTCCAAATCATAATCCTTGATAAGTTCTAGCCAACGCCTTTGCCTCATATTCAAATCTGCCTGGGTAAAGATATACTTGAGGCTTTTATGATCGGTATAAATATGACATTTCGTACCCATCAGATGGTGTCTCCAGATCTTTAGGGCATGAATAACTGCTGCGAGTTCGAGATCATGGGTGGGATAATTTTGTTCATGAACCCTAAGTGCTCGTGATGCATATGCAATTACTCGGTTGTCTTGCATAAGTACACAACCAAGTCCAATTCCCGATGCATCACAGTAGATGTCAAAAGGTTTTGAGACATCTGGTTGAGCTAAGACTGGTGCAGTCTTAAGATGGTCTCTGAGAATATGAAATGCATCTTCGCATTTTTGATCCCAGAAGAATTTTACACCTTTCTTTAATAGTTCGGTCATAGGTTTGGCTATTCTGGAAAAGTCAGGAATGAAACGGCGATAATAGCCAGCTAGACCGAGAAAACTACGAATTTGATGGACGGAGGTCGGGGGTTTCCAGTCCATCACTTCTTGTACTTTACTGGGATCGACGGATATTCCGTCACCAGAAATGGTATGGCCCAAGAATTTGACTGTATCTAGCCAAAACTCACATTTAGAGAATTTGGCATACAGGTGGTGGTCTCTTAATCGTTGAAGGATGACATGGAGATGCTTAGCATGATCTTCTGGAGTTTTAGAATAGATCAAGATGTCATCATTGAAGACCACGACAAACTTGTCGAGCTCTTGCATGAAGACAGAGTTCATAAGGTACATGAAATATGCTGGAGCATTGGTGAGACCAAACGACATAACCATATACTCATATAGACCATATCTGGTAGAAAAAGCTGTCTTGGGAACATCGCTGGGCCGAATCTTAATTTGATGATACCCGGAACGAAGATCTATTTTAGAAAACACCTTAGCTCCGGCGAGTTGATCGAACAGAATGTCAATGCGGGGTAAAGGATATTTATTTTTGATGGTCACCGCATTGAGAGGACGGTAATCGACACACAGCCTTAAGCTATTGTCTTTCTTTTTCACAAATAAGGCCGGACAACCCCAGGGTGATGCACTAGGATGAATGAAACCCTTGTCTAAGAGATCTTGGAGTTGGGTTTTTAACTCGGCCAACTCGTTAGGAGGCATACGATATGGTCTCTTAGAGATAGGGGCTGTACCAGGTTGGAGTTCTATGATGAACTCGATATCCCTGTCCGGAGGCATTCCAGGTAAGTCATCTGGAAAAACATCTGGATATTCACAGACGACTGGAATATCTTCTAGCTTGACCCCAGATACGGCATAGATGTAAGAGTTGAACGACTTCGATGGTGGGAGATAGAGAAGAGTAGGTTCGTTCTCTAATGAACCTATCTCCACCATGCGGGAAGGGATATCTATGGATATATGGTATTGGGTCATCCAATTCATTCCTAAAAGAACATCCGTTCCTTTTAGGTCTAACAATAATAAATCTGCCCTCATCAGATGGTTGGCCATTTGAATTGGTACGCCTCTACAGACGTGATTGGCAGAGATATTACCACCAGGAGTTGTTATCACATATATCCCATTAACAGGACAAATTTCCAAGCCTATCTTAGTCCCTAACTTTGTATTGATAAAACTATGGGTAGCACCAGTATCAAAAAGAACAGTAACGGGGTAATGGTTGATAGAAAATGTACCCGTCAGTATTGGTGCCCCTTCAGGGAGTTCGGAGAGTGTGGTGAGATTCACCCTCCCTTGTCGGACCTGCACCACTTGTCTCTTACCCTTGCCCTTGTAGTTTGGATTAGATGTTTGCCCTTGGAATGATTTCCTAGGTTGAGGGCAATCCTTAATGAAGTGGGACGGGCTTCCGCAATTGAAACAACGATTATTGTTGTTTCCTGGAGTAGCTGGCGGAAAGCTCGGCCGCAGACCTTGTTGGGGTTGTTGTTGAGTTTGGGGTAGAGGTGGTCGGTTGAATTGTGCTTGCTGGGGAGGTCGAGCTACCCATCTGCCAGGTAAATTGCCTCGAGGTGGAGCTCGAGGGGTATTACTTGGAACCAACCGATACCTTGGCAACTGTGAAGTTGCAGGTCCTGTAGGTGCCTTCCGTTTCTTTTCAGCTCTGTGAGCGGCAATGCAGTCTTCTTGAGTTATGGCCATGTTGACCAACTCATTGAAATTTTCAGCCTTCACCAAATTTAGCCACTCCTTGAGCTTGGTGTTTAGGCCTCGACGAAAGCGATCACTTTTGCGGGCATCAGTGTCCGCATGAGATCCCGCATACTGGCACAGATGATTGAAAACCTGGGCATACTGTGTAACAGTGCGGGTACCCTGGGTCAAATTCAAAAATTCATTGAGCTTCCGCTCAATGAGTCCTGCTGGTATATGATGTGCTCGAAAGGCAGTCCGAAACTCATCCCAAATGACCACGTGTTCGGCGGGTTGCATTGCATGAAACTGGTCCCACCAAAGACGTGCATGGCCTCGGAGTTGTTGGGCTGCGAAGAGCACCTTGTTCTCCTCTGAACATGGAGCTGACAGTAAAGCGAACTTAGACTCGATAGTCCGCAACCAGGCATCTGCGTCCAGAGGCTCATCGGCCTTATGGAATAAAGGAGGTTGGGTGCTGAGAAAGTCCTGATAAGTGGCCGATAGAGGTTCTCCTCGGCCTCGAGGTTGCTGCTGGAAATGGCCCATCTGAGCTTGTACAAGTTGATTTAGAAGCTCGGTTTGCCGGGCCATAACCTCGGCCAGGTTTGGAGGTGGCGGTGGTGGTTGCTGAGAACTACCAGGTTGTCCTACCCGGAATCCTTCCGGGGTTCCACGAGTAGCTCCAACCATCTGAAATCAAGGAGACATCCATTGTTAACCATAATCTTGCTCCAATTTCAGATAATATGCAATTATCAAACATAATTGTAGCGCATATGTCCCATTCAATCCACTTGTAACAGATGCACCGATATTGAATAGGATAACCAAAACTCAGGATTTGGATTGCTACATAGATATTAATATCCTTACATCTTACATCAACACACTCAAACTGTTACAAATTCTTACCTAAAAGTACATGCCACACATACCACAAGTGGCTTTATAACTAGGTAAACTACACACCACCTAAGTTACATCCAGAACAACGAGGAGAGCGACAGGCTAAAAGTCGTCAAGATTTTCCCATTGACGATACTCTTCCAGAAGAAGAGTGGTTAGATTGGGGATTTTGGGGCAGGATCACCGTGTTCGGAGTCAAGACCCGATTCTCCTTCTATTTCTTCTGGCTCTTCTTCTTCTTCTTCCTCACTCTCACTTTCGTCCGACATTACAGGTGGTGCGGGTTGCTCATGGAGGTCGTTGATATGGTTGACAGCATCATCAAGCTCAATGGTGAGATCTTGAACCTGATCCTGGAGGAACTCAATAATGGTATTGCGCTGGGCAATAACTATCTCCCTCTCCTGGATTTGGTTCTCTTGGTTATTGATAATCATATCGCGCTGGGCCAACAGGTCAACTTGGGCATTTGTGACAGTGTAAAGCTCATTTAGCTCATCAAGCTGCTGAATGATAGTTCCATGGTGAACTTGAGCTAAGTTAGACAACTGATTTATGCTCCGACGTTGCAGCAGCTGATATTGATGCTGCACGTTCATGAATCGGATTAGAGCTTGCAGTGTCTCATGAGACAGATCTCCCAATAGATGACTGTAATAAGAGATCCTGAAGGTCCACTCGGAGTCACGAGGATCTGTGGCTGGGAATAAACCAATCGGATAAACAGCCACTTCTTCAGGGTGCTTGTCACAGAAAATGTGAATAGCTTCAAGTGCTGCAGACTCAAAGGTATCCACAAGGCGGTGGCCAGCCGTGCAAATTGTGACAGGTTGCCACAAGTAACGAGAAGGATGCTGCGGAATGGTCATCTTCACCCTAGACCGAGGAACGCCTGCTTCAACAAACTCATATCCATCATAGAGTGGGGGTACATCATAGCCAAAAATCTGAAGTGATTCCCACAAAAGACGGGGAAAGCCCTCCCAATGCAAGGCGTTGGTATGAGCGTGTCCTTCACGATCCCAACGAATATTTGGGTTCTCAGCCATCTGAAGCAAGATTTCGGATGGTAAGATACAGAGATACAGCAACACAGAACAGGAGCCCAAAGGATTGAGGACACAATTGCATTGAATGGCTGAAATGCAATTATTTTACAGAAGACTCACAAGATAACTTTACTTGAGATAACCGATTCTGGTAACAGCAAAGGCTGGAAAACAGATGGAAAACTAAGATTTCACATAAGATACCCAACCTAAAGCTATCCTTAATACTTCATTAGCCCATTCCAAACAACATATCCTTTATATATGAAAATTCCTTTTGTTAACAAATGATGCATGCACGCACTACTCGTCCTCACAACCAAAACAACTGCCGAATATGTTCGAACTTACGTAATTAATTCCGGTGGCACATTCATACGTCTCTCACTATATATACTAATCGATAAATCCTACGCATCCTATTAGCGTAAGCGTAGTCAGTGTACCTGCAGAAGAATACACATATATATATTTCATGAACCTTTCATGGCAGCACGACATGAAAGCGTCCCCAAGCATTACTGTTCACTATAGAAACAGCATCTGTACAATTACCGCCGTACAGACAACGTTCACATACGTTGTCAAAACAACGTATTCACGGGGGTACCGCAAAATGCGGGGGTATGAACAGCGATCGCCATACCCTGCGCTGAACCATATACTCCCAATATAATCAACCTAAGTTGGTATATTGGCAGCATCTCAAGTAGGCCACTGCTTGAGAAACAGCATTCGGTTCGCATCACCGACAGGAAGGCCAAGCTCCCTCAGTTGGCTGAGGATCCTTACCTTCTTACCTCTGTTCGTAGATGTCGTTACAGGAAAGTAAAGTTGGATTGTGCAGGAATTTAAGTTTTGATGGAAAGTAGTGCTGCAAGTCAGAACTATCTATACATATATAGATACTATTAGCCACCTGATACTTTCTCATATAAACCCTTAGGGCTTTACGTTCTAAGCACAACCTTAACGGATCCAACGTACTTTGTAAATTCATTTGTTGGCAAACTTTTATCCAGAAAATACTTTTTAAGAGCTTTTTCGGATGTAAAGGTAAACCTACAGCTCTGATACCAGTTGTGGCAGAACCGCTCGAATTGTTCTGGCTCAAGTGCGCTATTAATCGCCGTATAACCGCAATCAGACCAACGCACTTCAAACGGAACAATCCTTTGGTCTGTCGGGTCTCCGCCCGATACAACCACGGTTTAGCAGGATCGAAGCAGGTCTACCTCGCACGAAGGCGAGTTCACATCACAGAATAGCCCATCAACTTTTTAACTTACAACCATACATATATTATTACAAACCGAGTTCAAGATAAGTAAAATTATACAAACCATGTTCAAACTGACAAGCGTAACAGCTTGTCTAGACTCACAGCGGAAGAAAAAAAAGTTTTACGCGACTACACACGTCGCGAAGGCGAACACCAAGCTTAGCCCAGGGCTTGGTGTCACTCCGGAGGGTCAGTGCCGGCCGGGGACGGGTCCCACTCCACGGACCAGCCAAAAGGAATGGACGTTGGCCACACAAGGTTGTCCGTGGGATTTTCGAAGGTTATACCTGAAACAGATATTGGCAAGGCTGAGTATTCTAATACTCAGCAAGGCTTACCCGGGGCTGGGTATACTTAGCCCATAACTAGACTCATGAAGGCATTGTAAAGGCTCTGGGTTTATTTTCAGCTGAAAAGTAACAAAGAGTATGTACTACTTTCAAGTTTTAGCTTTCATCTTCTAGTTGAGTAATTATTCTAGATTAGCACCTACACTAAGCAAGCAAGGTAGTGATTATCATTCATCAAGATTATCCATCATTAGTTGCACTTCTTACTCAATGTGGCAGAAGGGATAAGCAATCTCAATCTTCGTGAGAGGCGGACGATTCGAGTCGAATTTTAACTTGCAAGGTAAACCTAACTCACACGCTCGGAGTACCGATAGGGTGTTCCGAGCAACCGTTTCCCTCATATTCCGGGTTATGGATCGGGGCCACCACAAGCGACTGCAGGACCGTACGCACACCCAATGTGTACAGGACATACGTCTGTAGCGCGACTACAAAACCCGTATTCCTGTCTGCCTTGCAGAACGTACTCCCACACGTCGGTGCGTGTAAACATAAAATAAAAATCGAGTGGTGGGAGCGCGTCCATTTGCCGGGCCAATCAGGTACTAGGCTTACCGCTTACCATATTTCGCGGCATGTGGCTAGTACTTTCAAAAACTTAGCCACCACTACCACACATTTCGACCTTAAAGCTTTTATCAAAACAGACAGGGTAAACTTCCAGGTCATGATACAACACATGACCCTGTCCGTCATCCTTATAGTGGTTGCAGGAATGTAACATGCAACTCCTATATCGCGCGAGTGACAGGAAATCACTCGACTTCTACCGATCCTATTAGCGGAGCAACTATCCGATAAGGACTCGGGAGCATTACATTGGATTCCTAGGATTCATGCATCTAGGGTTTCACTTCAACTCCTAGACTTAATGCAAGATATAATATAAATAAGCATAGATTGCAGTGTAAATAAAGTAATGGGATATGTCCGGGGCTTGCCTTCTAGAGTAGGGTTGAGGGCAGGAGTGTCAGAGATTTCCGAACTCAGGTTCGGAACTTCAGTTAGTCCCTCGACGACTTGCGTTGGATCTTCTGGAAAGCCTTGGTCTTGTCCTAAGACCAGTTCGTAGTCCCCGTCGTCGAGTGTCGTTGATTCTATATGAGATGCAATAAATTAAATAAGGTGAAATTTAAATTTAAAATTTCACATTTCAAATATTATAACTCATCCAATTAACACACAAACATGCATAAAATATAGAGGTTTTAGATTTAAAACACTATTTATAAAGATATGGTAGGGTTTATTGCAATAAGAACTAAAATGTTTAAATCAAATTTGAAATGAACTAAAATTTGGATTCAAACTTTTAAATAAAAGATTATAGAGATTTGATTATATATCAAACATTATAAAATATTACATTAGTGAATGATAAAAGATTCTGATTAAAGAAGGCTATACATTAGGTTTATTTCAAATTTGAAAGTTTCAAAATAAAAGAAGTTAAGTTTAAATCAAATTTGAGTTTGAAACTTTGCACAAAGAATGCTTAGAATTTAATAGATTATTTATACCAAACTTCATAAACAAAGCATGAAGTATCAAGGTTAGGCATAAACTACCCTTAATCTTAGGTTTAAAATACAGGTAGAAATATTTTGTTTCAAACTAAACTCTATTAACAAAAGTCATAGAGTTTGGAATCTAGTTCCTAACAAAACTGGTTTTGCTATTTTTGGATTTTTCTATGAATTCTACGAATTTTACAAGACAGGAAATGCTTTCACATGAAATAACAGGCAATCCTTTACACATCAGTCCCAGTGTTTTACATCTAACCCCCTGGAAGGAAAACTCAGAGAGCAATCAGGTCCAGGGCCATGGCCGGCGGTGGGGGAACACATGTCCGGCCAAATTCCGGCCGGGGAAGTCGCCGGCGGCGAGGGGGAAAGGGAGGGGGAGCACGAGGAGGTCTTGGGCTACCTGTGGGTGGTCCTGGGAAGGCTCGGGATGGCCGGAATCGGGCTGCCCACGGAGGGCCAGACCGGCGGCCGGTGGCGCACGGCGGCGGGGAGCTTCCGGCGGGCGAAGGAGGAAGGGCTGGGCCGGGAGGCTGCAGTGGGGCACAGGGAAGCTACGGTGCGGTCAATTTGGGGAGGAAAAGAGCGGAGGGACGAGCTCCACGGTGACCGGAGCTTGGCGGCGCAATGGTGGGGCGGCGGGGCACTGGGGCGCGCGAGG